>NW_021319889.1:868441-931670 GCF_001605985.2 Dendrobium catenatum | reverse complement strand
AAAATTGAGTCTGGAATGTCGAAAAACGGCCACGAGGACCCAAAAACATTATATTTGACCTTTTCGGGGCCAAAATTGGGCCGAAAAATGGCTTGGGACAGACTAGCCGCCGGCCGCCTCCTCCACCGCCTGGCCCGAGCCATGACCCACCTGGCCCGTGCTACCATACACGCTCTTGCCTGCCTTGCGGCCCGCTTGACCTGCACTTCGGCTCTCCTGGCACACATCATGGCCAATGTTGTGGCTCGCGCTACCCGGGCGTGGCTGACGTGGCCACGCCTCTGCATTGAATGGCGCTAACCGTAGTCATATGGCTTTTGTTGGCTTAACCTCCGGCGCTTAAGTAAAAAAAAATTCAGAATAAATGTGTGATTATTCCTAAGGATTTCATGCTCTTTTTGTATATTTAAATATTATATGTTCAGCTTTGCATGTAATTTTTTGAGTTTTCTTATATTTAGTATGGATTTTTTCAGAAAGTTCAAATAACTCGTCATAGGATAAATCATATATCCTCTTCATCCAACTGATTAAGCTTGCCTATCATTAAGCAAAAGTTTGTGACTTCCTCTTCTACTTTTGTTTCCGAGGAGTTTGAAGGTGAGTCCTCCCAGAATGCTTTCTACAGTCTTTTCTTTCCCTTCCTAATATTGGTTTCTCCTCAACTTTCTCCTTACTAGGATTAGTTTTAAGATTCAAGCAATCAAATTTAATATGTCAAGGCTTCGTGTATTCATAACAAATTATGTCATTAGAAACTTTTGCATTTTTGTGGAACTTACCCTTATTCAACTACTGATGTCTCATTTGATTTCTTCTTAAGAAACTTTTGAATTGCCTCATCATGAATGCAATATCTTATTCATCCTCACATTGTGACTAATCACCTTTCGAGTCATCCACTTTCAACGCAATGTTTTTCTCCTTCCGCTTGCCACCTGCATCAATCTTTTTTTGAGTCACTCCTTACTCGTAAACAATCAGTGACCCAAGTATATTGTCAATAAAATTAGCAATTAGGTCTTTTGATTCAATTATGGCAGTTATATTTGCATCATAACTACTAGATAAAAATATAGAATTTTATTAACTTTTTTTAGAATTTACCAGTTCACTACCTAAAGCATGCAATGAGGTTATTATTTATGCAAAATGAGTAAACATGCAATGATTGATTCATTCAGTTTCATGTGAAAATATTCATAATTGTGTAATAGAATGTTTAATCTGGATTGTTTCACCTCATTAGTTCCTTAATACGTTATGTAAAGCCTATTCCAAGTTTCTTTTCCAGTCTTATAGGTTGAAACACATATATAGTTATCAGATTTTAGGGCATACAAAAAATTATTTAAACATTTAGCATTTAATTGAGCTAGTTTTTTTTCTTATACTGTCCATTTAGTAAATGGCGTTTCAATCCTAATGCTATCAATAAGTCTAGTGGGTCTAGTGTAGCCTTTCTGTACTAAAATTCATACGTGATAGTCAAGCGATTCAAGAAAAGTAAACATACGAGATTTTCAAAAGATGAAAGGAATGTTATTGAACTGTGATGGTCCAGTGATCGAATATCCTTCAGTAGTGTTATAGTTTCCAAAAGAAGCCATGATCATTTTCAAAAAGTTGTCTAAATCTTAATTTTTGAAAATATGCTCTAATACCCCTTAAAAGTTTGAGTAGGTTGTTAGACCTAATAGAATTGTCCCAAAGGCTAACCAAGAGAGAGGGTAAATTGATAATTTAAACGTTCTCTTAAAATTTTAGAAAATCGATTTAATATATTTGGCACAATTATATATTTTCTCACAATATTTTTCAACCACAATAAATTAAAATATAAAAAAAATAAAAATACAGTAAAAATAAATAAACATAAGAACACAAAATCCTATGGTAAGTGTATGATCAAAGTCAGAATAAAAGAGAATTGAGTTGAACCAAAGAGCAGCGTGACATAAAAATGGATTTCATCTTGGATGAGGAGTTTATAAGGAGTGATTATGGCGGCTATATACTTATAGAATACATCCTCATTATCTCTAGACAAGAAGTTGTCATCCCCACACCTGGAAGACGATCCCTTAGTAACTCGAGAGCGTTGGCTAGAGCTTGCCATTCCTATGATAGAGATCTTGAGGGTTTAGAGAAGGGTTTGGAAGTGAATAAAAATGATTTCAATGGCCCTTCAATATAAAGAAAAATGACCAATCATATAGTACAAAATTTGATTCGTACGTACGATCTTGAAATCGTATGGGACAAAAAAATTTTCATATGTATGAATGATAACGTCCAAAATGAAAGGATTTTTCGTAAACACATAATTTACGAGGCATCATTTAATATAGACTTTTTGACCATTCGATCATACAGACGAACAGTTATTTAATATCGTTTTAATGAAGGTTAGGTTCGTCCACTATAGAAACTGGCACCTGGATCATATAGGTGAAAGACAATTTTGAATATACGATCAGTTAGAATAATCGACTCTGGCCGGATAATCATCCACATGCATACAGTACGATGACGTCATAGTACAATACAAAGTATTATAGAAAATCTAAATTTTTCTTGTTCAACTCCAAAAATAAATATGACATGCTACAGAATTTGTAGAGTTTGAAAAAATTTCGTACAATACGAATAAACACTTAGAATATAAATCATGAAAATCAAAATAAATTTCTCAAAAGTCATCATCCTTCGATAAGTGATAAATGTCTAAACCAAAAACTCACAAAACAAAAACAAACAAAATCAAAACACTTGCAAACAAAAAATAGAAACAGAAAAACTAAATCAAACACACATAAAGAACATATTAAGTTTGCATAAAATTTTATCTAAGCATTAAGATCAATCACACTTAACCTTATTTTTAAGGTGCTAAAAGTATCAAAGGCTAGTAGTTTTGTAAAAATATCTGCAAGTTGATTTTCAGTATAAACATGATTTAATTCAATTTCTCCTTTTGCTACATGATCAATAACGAAATGATGCCTTATGTTTATATGTTTGGTTCTAGAATGTTGGATATGGTTCTTTGAAATACAAATGACATTAGTGTTATCATAATAAATTAGAATTGTGTCAATTATAAAACTTAAATCAATTAACTATTGTTTCAACCAAAGAACTTATGCCACACAACTTTCTAAGGCAATATATTCAACTTCGGTAGTAGATAGGGCTACAAATTTTCATTTCCTACGGCCAAGTAACTAATAAATTTCCTATGAATTGATAAGTTCTAGATATACTCTTTTGATCAACCCTACTACCTGCAAAGTCTGAATCAGAATATTTGATAATTTCAAATGAAGTGTTGTACTTAGGATACCAAATTCTTAAGTTTTAAGTTCTCAAAAGATATCATAAAATTCTTTTAACTGCTTTCAAATGTGATTCTTTTGGATCAAATTAAAATTCAGCACACAAACAAATACTAAATATTATATCTGATCTCCTAGAAATCAAATAAACCAATGATCCAATTATACCTCTAAATTTCTTTTGATTGACAGATTTTCTCTTTACGTCCTTATTCAACTGAACTTAGGAACTCATTGGTGTAGTTACTGGTTTAGCATTGTCTATTTTATACTTCTTGAGGATGTCCTTAAAATATTTTGACTAACTAAGAAAAGTTCTCTCATTCTGCTTAATGCTAAAACTAAGAAAATAATTCATATCTCTCATTAAACTCATCTCAAATTCATTACTCTTAATTTCTTCAAAAAGAGAGTGGTGTCCACACTTTCTTTTGTTAATGATCTCTCTATTAAGAAAGTGATTAACCTCTTATACTAAGTCCTAGGTGCATGTCTAAATCCATATAATACATTTTTTTATTTATACACATGATTAGGGAATTTAGAATTTTTAAAACCTAAAGGTTGCTCAATATAAATATCCAATAGTATCACCCCATTCAAAAAGGCACTTTTAACATCCATTTAAAATAATTTAAATCCTCTAAAATAGGGAAAAACTAATAAAATCCTAATTGATTAAAGTCTTGTTATAGGGGTGAAATCTCCTCAAAATCAATCACTTCAATTTAATTATACCCCTTAGCCACCAATCTAGCCTTATTTCTAACCACAACTACTAAATCATTCATTTTATTTTTAAACACTAACTTAGTTCCAACTACACTTTCATCTTTTGGTCTCTCAATCAATTCCAAAACATCATTCCTTACAAATTGATTCAACTATTATTGAATGGACAAAATCTAAAATTCATCCGAAAGTGTCAGATTAATATTTGTGGGTTTAATCATAGAAATAAAGACAGAATGATTAATCTCTTTGCTAAGTCCATGCATAGTCATAACACCCTCACTAGGTTTACCTAAAATCAATTCCTTAGGGTAATTTTTAGAAAATCTCAAATCTCTAGATAAAGGGTTTTCTATCTTCAAATTTATCTTTTTAATCTCTTGGAAGTTATTTTTTAAATGATTCTCTTCCAAATTTGGCTCATCCAAAATTTCAGATTCATCAAATACAACATGTGTGGTATCCTCAACTATCAAAGTTCTTTTGTTAAATACTAAATGATTTTTCAATACTAGAGTATCCAAACAAAATTTATTCATCTGATTTTGGATCAAATTATCCTAAATGATATTTTCCATTATTATGTATGAATACCTTTCATCCAAAAATATGTAAATATAATAAACTAGGTGTTCTATTCTCAAGAAGCTCATAGGATATTTTATTCAGCTTTGATCTAATGTTCACCCTATTCAGAACATAACAAGCTGTACTAACCAATTCATTTCAAAAATATTTTGGGAGTAAATATTTTGCCAACATAACTCTAATGACTTTAATTAATATTTTTTCTTTCTTTCGACTATCACATTTTTTTGAGAGGTCCTAGTGTAGAAAAATTGTGATCAATTCTATTTTTTTTATAAAAATTCTCAAAATTTTCATTTTTAAATTCACCTCTGTGATCACTTTAAATTGTTAAAATTGCACATCCTAGTTTCCTCTGAATCCAAGTTAAAAAGTCTCTAAATTCCTCAAATGATTCACTCTTACAAAATAAAAAATTAATCCTCGATCATCTATTTAATGTACTTTTGAGCTAGTGGTAGAGGCACTTAAGGAATTGAAGGAACTGCTGGATGGACAGGGAGAACTAAAAGAATTGGTTGTTGAATATGAGGAACTGCTAACGTCGGCTCAGGAATTTTTAAACTGGATTCTAATATTTTGGTCTAATCAATCACTGCTTAAATGGAAAATTGTGGTTTCTTAGACAACGGCTATTGTGCCTTATTTAACAAATCTTGCATTTTTTTGACCTACAGTAACATATCAGCATTATTTGCTTCTAGGTCTATAATGTGTTGACCATCATCTTCAACATTTACTTATCGATCAAAATCTGAATCAACTATTGCTGAACCTCCTTACTCGAATTGTTTTCACTTGGCTCATTATCATTAACTGTCGCCTTGGTTTGAACCATACAAATGCTACCAGTAGCCATATATTCTTCAATTAAAAAATCATTGAATTTTAAACCAAAAGAGTGCTAGTCTTCTTTCTTCATAAGAATATCTCTAATCTCTTATACCACCTCATCAACTAGTCTGCCTTTTATTTACTTAGCATCGATGGGTAGGTAATCTTTGTAATCCAAGGTCTCCTCAAATTCTTCTTCATCAAGCATCGAAAGAATCTCCTACTTCTTATGAAGTTCCGTAGAAGAAGGCTCTTCGCCAAACTAGTTAATCATTTCTTGATCTTTCTCTAGGATTATCCCTTCCCCTTTGACTATCCTAGGGTCGATAGTTAGAAGGGTGGCATTCTCCACAGTGTGAGGGGCATCTACCATAATGGGTGATAAAGGAGAATGAAGGGAAATAGGTCCTAAATCAGGTATGGCAAAGTCCTAGGATCCCTGGGTAAGGACCTAAGGTGCAATAAATAGAATTTATGGGACATCAATCCTATTAAATTTCTTTGGACTGTGTTGCTTCTTAGGGGACTTGGTCCTCTTGCCCTTAGCTTCAATAGCCTGACAGTTCTTATCTTCATCACGAGACTTAACCACCACTAAAGCAAACTTTGAAAATTTAAGAGAAGGGATCAACGGTCAGCCGGTAGGATGGCGTCCCTTGCCAGATTGGGACAATACAATTCCCTCTATCTTAGAGGATGAGGGATGTGGCACCCAATGGTATCCATTTACTAACATAGAAGTGTTGAGTCCAGTAATTAGGTTGTTAAGCCTAAGTAAATGTCCCAAGGCTACCAAGAGGGGGGTGAATTGGTAGTTTTTAAAATTTTAAACCCTCTTAATAATAAAGTTGAACCGAAATAAAATTTTCTTTTAAAGTTAGTAGAAAATTGTTTTTCAACCACAAAGTTGTTTAAACTGAAATTTAAAGTGCGGAAACATAAAAGCTATAAAGTAAATGACATCAGATTTATAGTGGTTCGGTCTATAACCAGACCTACATCCACTCCTCAGAGGCACCCTCTGAGTATTGCACTAATACCAATAGTAACTCTCCTTTTGCACCCACAGCAAGGAGGAGAAGCCCTTACAACACACTCCGAAGATTTGGCAAAATTTCGGCATCACTTGGAAGTTCGTGTGTCAATTAATAGAACCCTGGTGTTCGTAGGTGACTTGAAAGAACTTCAGGCATTAGGTGGTAGTCTAGCAGAACTCAGGGCATCAATTAGTGGTCCGGCGGAGCTTAGGACGTTAGGTTATGGTTCGGTAGAGCTCAGGGCATCAAGCGGTGGTCCAGTAGAGCTTAGGACATCAAGTGGAGGTCCGGTGGAGCTCATGGTGCTAAGAGATGGTCCGACAGAGCTTAAGACGTCAGTTGGTGGTCCGGCGGAGCTCAAGGCATCAAGCTGTGGTCTAGTGGAGCTTAGGATGTCAGGTGGGGGTCCAACGAAGCTTAAGGTGTCAAGCGATGGTACGATAGAGCTCATAATGTCAGGTGGTGGTTCGGTGGAGCTCAAGACAACAAGCCGTGATCCAGTAGAGCTCAGGGTGCCAAGCGGTGGTCCGATGAATCTTAATACGTTCGGTGGTGGTCCTGTGGAGCTCAGGGCATGAAGAGGTGCTCCGACAGAGCTTAGGACATCAAATCGTGGTCCGGCGGAGCTCAAGGCATGAAGCGGTGGTCCAACGAAGCTTAAGACGTCAGATGGTGGTCCAGCAGTGCTCAGAGAGTCAAGCGGTGGTCCGGCGGAGCTTAGGATGCCAAGTGGTGGTCCGGCGGAGCTCAGGGCATCAAGCGGTTATCCGGCAGAGCTTAGGACGTTAGCTGGTGGTCCAACAGAGCTTAGGGCGTCATGCGGTGGTCCAGCGGAACTCCAGGCGGTGGTCGAGTAGGCAAGGATGAAAGATCAATCTCCGATCTTGAATCCTTTAGCTTAGGGGTCTCTTTCAAAAGGAAGGGCCTATTTATAGATTTCATAGAGTTTCATGGCTTGTAAAAAGGAGGATCAAGGGAAAACGGGGAGTGGTTTGGATGGATGGCTGATGTTGAATCCCTTAATCGCGGACCTTTCGTTAGAGATCTGAAGGTATTAATGATGTCGGAATTCCATTACCATAGGCTTATTCGATTCATGTTATCGAGCAGCTCGATTAGACTATAAGCATGTCACATTTGGAAACAGTTTGGTATTCCAAATTATGGTTCGAAACTTCTAATAGTGCATCGGATCCATTTGGGCTCGGATTGAGTCGGATTTGGCGTCGTTGAGTTTTTATTTCTGAGACGTTCAGTTTGACAATTAGTTTGCTGAAATCGGAGTTTGGATGGTCCTAATTTTAGTTTTGGAAGTTTTAAACTTGATTTTTCCTCGAAATTCATGCCCGATCAAGATAAATTTTTAATGATGTATCAGTTACCCTCCTATTTTCTGACGTCAAAACACTAGAAGTCCGAAAATATGTTTCCCAGGTTTAAAGGAATTTTTTGTGCAATTTTAAAATAAAAAATATTTTGATCTTGGGCATAGAGATATTGAACGGCCTTGAAATTGTCAAAATTGAGTCTGGAATGTCGAAAAACGGTCACGAGGACCCAAAAACATTATAGTTGACCTTTTCGGGGCCAAAATTGGGCCCAAAAATGGCTTGGGACAGACTAGCCGCTAGCCGCCTCCTCCACCGCCTGGCCCGAGCCACGACCACCTGGCCCGTGCTACCATACACGCTCTTGCCCGCCTTGCGGCCCGCTTGACCTGCACTTCGGCTCTCCTGGCACACATCACGACCGATTTTGTGGCTCGCGCTACCCGGGCGTGGCTGACGTTGCCACGCCTCTGCATTGAATGGTGCTAACCGTAGTCATATGGCTGTTGTTGGCTTAACCTCCGACGCTTAAGTGAAAAAAAAATCAGAATAAATGTGTGATCATTCCTAAGGATTTCATGCTCTTTTTGTATATTTAAATATTATATGTTCAGCTTTGCATGTAATTTTTTGAATTTTTTTATATTTAATATGGATTTTTTCAGAAAGTTCAAATAACTCGTCATAGGATAAATCATATATCCTCTTCATCCAACTGATTAAGCTTGCCTATCATTAAGCAAAAGTTTGTGACTTCCTCTTCTACTTTTGTTTCCAAGGAGTTTGAAGGTGAGTCCTCCCAGAATGCTTTCTACAGTCTTTTCTTTCCCTTCCTAATATTGGTTTCTCCTCAACTTTCTCCTTGCTAGGATTAGTTTTAAGATTCAAGCAATCAAATTTAATATGTCAAGGCTTCGTGTATTCATAACAAATTATGTCATTAGAAACTTTTGCATTTTTGTGGAACTTACCCTTATTCCACTTCTGATGTCTCATTTGATTTCTTCTTAGGAAACTTTTGAATGGCCTCGTCATGACTGCAATATCTTGTTCATCCTCACATTGTGACTAATCACCTTTCGAGTCATCCACTTTCAACGCAATGTTTTTCTCCTTCCGCTTGTCACCTGCATCAATCTTTTTTTGAGTCACTCCTTACTCGTAAACAATCAGTGACCCAAGTATATTGTCAATAAAATTAGCAATTAGGCCTTTTGACTCAATTATGGCAGTTATCTTTGCATCATAACTAGTAGATAAAAATATAGAATTTTATTAACTTTTTTTAGAATTTACCAGTTCACTACCTAAAGCATGCAATGAGGTGATTATTTATGCAAAATGAGTAAACATGCAATGATTGATTCATTCAGTTTCATGTGAAAATATTCATAATTGTGTAATAGAATGTTTAATCTGGATTGTTTCACCTCATTAGTTCCTTAATACGTTATGTAAAGCCTATTCCAAGTTTCTTTTCCAGTCTTATAGGTTGAAACACAGATATAGTTCTCAGATTTTAGGGCATACAAAAAATTATTTAAACATTTAGCATTTAATTGAGCTAGTTTTTTTTTTCTTATACTGTCCATTTAATAAATGGCGTTTCAATCCTAATGCTATCAATAAGTCAAATGTGATTCTTTTGTATCAAATTCTTAAGTTTTAAGTTCTCAAAAGATATCTTAAAATTCTTTTAACTGCTGTCAAATATGATTCTTTTGGATCAAATTAAAATTCAGCACACAAACAAATACTAAATATTATATCTGATCTCCTAGCAATCAAATAAACCAATGATCCAATTATACCTCTAAATTTCCTTTGATTGACAGATTTTCTCTTTAGGTCCTTATTCAACTGAACTGAGGAACTCATTGGTGTAGTTACTGGTTTAGCATTGTCTATTTTATACTTCTTGAGGATGTCCTTAAAATATTTTGACTAACTAAGAAAAGTTCTCTCATTCTGCTTAATGCTAAAACTAAGAAAATAATTCATATCTCTCATTAAACTCATCTCAAATTCATTACTCTTAATTTCTTCAAAAAGAGAGTGGTGTCCACACTTTCTTTTGTTAAGGATCTCTCTAATAAGAAAGTGCTTAACCTCTTATACTAAGTCCTAGGTGCATGTCTAAGTTCTTGAGTGTAAGTGTAATTGCATTTGGGTAATCATGAACACACAGAGGACTAGAGTAATATTTTTTTAATTGATCGTACTGTATGATATATAATCGTACTGTATGATTTGACTTAATTTTTCTTTAGAATTTGGTTACTCAAATCATGGATTGATTTTCCTAACTGATCATATTGTATGACATATAGTCATACATATGACTAACAGTGTATGAAATTAGGTTCGTAATAGTTCGTACCATACAAACTTATTTATTTTTGAACTATTCGTACAATATGATATAAATTCATACATATGACTAAAAGTATATGAAATCAAGTTTGTACTAGATCGTACCATACGAACTTGTTCATTTTTTAACTATTAGTACTACAAAATGTCAAGTCGAAGAGATGACTTATAGTGTACGAATTTTGGTTCGTACTAGATTGTACCATTCAGACTTGTTTATTTTTGAACTATTCATATTATACGATGTCAAATCATATAGAAGACTAATAGTATATGAAATTAAGTTTGAACATGATCGTACCATATAAATTTGTTCATTTTTGAACTATTTGTATTGTACGATATCAACTCGTAGAAACGACCTACAATTTATGAAATTAAGTTTTTCCCAGTTCGTACTAAATGAAGCCATATTCTTTGAACATTTTGTACCATACGATACATGATTTATTTTTAGAATTGCAAATTGCATTAGAAAAAGCAAAAACTATTACAAACTATCAAACTAGACAACTATCATATTCCTTCTTTATAAGACTATATAAAGAAGGAATATCAAAAAAAGAAGTTGAATCAAAATAAAAGCTATTATCTAAAGCTAAAGTAGCACATAAGTTAGCTACTTTATTAAAATATCTGTAAGTATGATGAAAAATTACCTTGTTGAAGTCGTTTAAAAATGACAACTTCTTTGAAAACAAGATATTAGCCTTATATGCTAATTTCATCATTGAATCTTGAAGAAATTTGATCACATTCTAATTGTCACCTTCAATTATTACACCTTTACTTTAAAACATCCAATCTTGTAAGAATTCTTTCAAGGTTGAAATAGAATCCATCTCTAGCTGATTTATATCCCAATGCATTTTTTGTTTTCCAAAAGCAAGAAGTAATCTACATTTAAAGTCTCTAACTATGCCTCCAAATGCTCGCTATATTAGAGTCCAACAAAGAAGCATCCACATTTATCTTTATCCAATCTAGAGGTGGGGGTGCCAAAAAGTACTAAACTCCAAATGGAGAGAAGCACCCCAGTCAACTAGCATCGAATATTTAGACATGGCAGTGGATAAAATGTTTGTAGCAATAACCAATGTATGTAAAATAGAATTACCATGTTTACTATCATTCCAGCATTTCCAGGAGAACAAAATTGTTGTACAATAAACCTTTACAGTATTAAATTATTCTTTGGAAAGAGTTCTAAGCTGAGTTAAACTTTAAGCCAATGATTTAAAGATAGGAATATTAAATCCCCAATGTCTCAATTTGCAAATGTTATCAATAAGATATTTGTAATGAACAGTAATATGTGAACAATCTTCAACTTCTTGGCAACCTCTAGCACAAATATCACTATAACAAAGTCATTTATATTTTAAAAATTCATTAGTTGTTAAGGCATACCTCCTCATCCTCCACCAAAAAAAATTCAACTCTTGGTTTAAGTTTTAATTTCCTTAACCAAATGGAAAAGCCAAAATCATCATCTTCATTGTTGTATTTGGTATATTCTGCATATGCCAATTCAAAAATTGATCTTCCTAAGAAATGGAAAAGAGCTTCCACCTGATCATTGTGTCCATCATGAATAGTACATTGTTGCAAAATAAGATTTATAAGATCCTGATTGAAGAATCAAAAAAGTTCAGACAAGTTCTACTGACCGTCCCGAAGAAATAATTGTTGTAGCATGACCCCGTCTAAGCCAACACAATCAGCTAACATTGGCCATTTATTAAAACACTTGTCCAATAACCAAATATCATTCATAACATTGATACTTTCCCATTTACAACTTTCCATTTAACAATTGGTTTTAAGTAAGAAGCCCTATCCAAGAGAATAAACCAAGCAGTTGAATGACCTCTTTTAAACTCTCCATTCCATATGTTTGTACCCTATTTAGCAGCAATGCATCAATGAAACAGAGATGAAGAATTTTGAGAAAACCTCCAAGACAATCTAGCTCTTAGAGGATCGGTTTTGCAAACAGCAGAATATAAGGCCATTCCGCCTAGATTTTTTGGTTTACATAAATCTTCCCATGCCACATAATGAAGACCACGTCTACCAAAATCTTTGTGCCAAATGAAATCTCTACAAAGCCTATCCAATTCATATAAAACTCTTTTGAGAACCAAAGAGTGAGTTGATAAAAAAATTGTCAAAGATAAAAAAGAAGACTTTATAAGAACCATCCTTCCAGCCAAGAATAGAAATCTAGCTCCCCAAGCATTACGTCTCTTCAATGCATGATCAATGATGGATTGAAAGTCATCCTTCACCATTCTCCTTGAAATAATCTTAATACCCAAGTAATGTAGCTCATTAACATCTTTGAAACCGAATTTTTTCCCAATTTTTCTTCTCAAATTTGGTCTCACAGCTTTTCCAAAATGAATATGAGATTTTGCATTGTTGATATTTTGTCGTGTCCATCCACAATACTCCATGACTAAATTCATCATAGCTTGAACCATACGAGAGTATGCTAACCCAAATAATAACACATCACTTGCATAAAGGAGATGAGTAATTTTAGGAGCTCTTGGAGAAATTTGGATTCCCATCTTTTGTCCTCTTTGATTAATAGCATTTGAGTAATTTAGATTCCCAACTTTTTTGCTTCAATCCATCTAGAACTCTTACCATTTAAAAGGATAGAAAATCGTACGTTAATCACACATTCCATGATAAGATTGGATATCTTAGTTGGAAAACCGAACCATTCTAAAACAATATCCAAGGTCTCCCAACTCATACTATCAAAAGCTTGTTCTATATCAAGCTTGACTGCTATAAACCTTTTTTATTTTTGGAAATTCTGAATTTATTGAAAATTTCATGAGCTAATAAGCAATGATCTTACGTAGATCTTCTCGGAATAAAAGCATCTTGTTCTTCATAAATGATTTTATCAATACAACACTTCAATATATTCACAATCATTATTGAAGAAACCTTGTAAATAGTTTGACAAAGGCTAATAGGACGAAAGTTAGAAGGTGTTACAGAGTTTTTAATTTTAGGAATAAGAACAATCATGGTATCTTTCCAAGCTCCATGCATACGCCCAGTCTTGAAGAAGTCGTCAATTGCATTACAAGTTGCATCTTTCACAATTTTCCAATAAAATTTGAAAAAGAAAGTGGTACTCCCATCCAAACTGGGAGATTTATTTGAGCCTTGTTGGAAAACTGCAGTAGCAAATTACTCTTCAGTGAACTCAGCATTCAACAGATACTTGTCGTCATCATCAACCATCTGTTCCATATTAACCGAAGGCCAATTCAACCTCACACAATCCCTAGATATCCATTTGTTTTAAAAAAAACTTCAAAAAAACTGATTCTATATGCTCCATGTCTTCCACAACAATGTTGTTTCCATCCTTTATTTATCTAATCATTTTTCCATTCAATCTAGCTGAAGCATAGTCATGAAAGAATTTTGAATTGGTGTCACCCTCTTCATTCCATGTAGCCTTCGCTCTTTGATTCCACCAAGTAGATAATCTAAACAAAGTAACATTGAGTTCATTAACTTTAGCATTAAGTAAAATCAACTTATTTGGACTAAGACCTCCTTCCAATTATTCTTACAGTTGTAATTTAAAAATTTCTTCCTCCAATTCCTTCTTAAGAAAACATAGATTTTTGCATTTATTCTTGTACCAATAGTATAGAGACTTCAAAGTTCTCTGAATTTTCATGTTTAAAACTTCTACTGCACCACCAAAATCCTTTTTCTCCCTAACTTTAGTGACAATCTTCCAAGTTGCTTGATAGAACTTCCATGTATCTTCAAATTTGAAAATTTTAGAATGAAACCAAGGCACTTCATCAAATTTAAAAGCAATGGGGCAATAGTCAGATGCCACCCTTGCTAGATGTCTAACCGAAGCCAAAGGAACCAATTGAAGGGTCGCTGAATTCAGTAAGCATCTGTTAAGTCTTTCCGAAATCATTGCAATTCCTTATTTGTTGTTACACTAAGTAAACCTTGGTCCAATAACACCTAAATCATTAAGATCATGATTAACCATAAAAAAATTCATCTCTTTCGGTCCTTTAGACATACAAAACCTTTTACCACCTCTCTTATCTTTCTTAGAAAGAAGACAATTGAAGTCTCCTTCCACTATAGTAGGAACACTACCCAACACATTCCTCCCAAGGCTTTCCCAAAGCTCCCTTCTAACTTGAAACTCCTTATTGCCATACACCGTAGCCACATTCCAACACCCCTTACTAGTAGATTCAAAAACCCCAAACACTAATTGAGAAGAGTGCTCTACCACAATAAAATACACTAGATTTCTATTCCAAAGAACAAGAATACCTCCAGAAGTACCCTCAGCTGGATGATGGAAAAAATCCCAATCACAACCAATAATCCTAATAACATCTCCTCTGCCAATATTCCCATAGGTAAAGAGAGGCTTCCTTCTTTTTTGCCCCTCTAAAAGTCAAAAAAATAAAGGAAGACATTAATTACATAACGGGAAGAGTGCCCACCTTTCTTCTTCACCTTACCTTCAACTTTCCTTTTCCTAGAGATGGGTTTGATAGGACCCAGAAATTTTAGCTGTAATTTGGATTTTTTGTTTAGCAGAATTTAGTAGTTCCTTATCAGTACTTCCTTGATCTATGTTTTCAACATTTCCTTGATCTTTGTTTCCATATATACTAGTCCCTTCATCATTAACATCTGCTACAGCAAAATTGGTTGCTTCAGAATCCAAAATAGAATTAATATTGTCATTTGTGTCTTCAGGAGAATCAATAGAAATAAGAGATTCTTCTTTATTAGTAGAATCTATAAAATGATCATTAAAAACATTTGCCATTTCTGGGATAGCTTCTAGCATAACATCATTTGCATTGTTGATTTCTTGAGCTAACACTTCAAATATTTTGGACATACAAACATCAGGTTTTGATTTTTCACTTACAATGTCCTAATGGATTCAATTAGGACAAATTTCCAAATTCGGTGTCTTATCTGCTTGAATATTATTTACATATTGGATAATTTTTTTATTCATGGAAACATTTATGTCAGTTTGTTTATCCAGTTACTTTTTGTAAGCTTCTTTCTTCAAATAACCATTATTCCGACTCCAATTATTATTTGTTCTATTTTTGAACTTGACATGAATCTATGGCCCATATTCCTCATTTTAACAATGATGTATTGCTTTATTTTGAATAGCATCATTTAATCTGTTACAATTTCCTTTAGTCTTATCATATTCAGATTGGAGAACCGGGCATTCAGATTTTAAATGCCCAATTTTGGCACAATGGAAGCAAAAGCAAAATGAGGTTAATTTTTTGTATTCAACTTTCTGGAAGAATCTTCCACCCAAACCATCTATCCAAATTCCCAAAGGTAATTTGAATTCTAAGTTGATACGAACACAAACACGAGCAAATTCCTTCTTTACCCATTTAAATGAGTTGCAATCTAAATACATTGGTGTTCCAATCCTTGAAGCAATTTTTGAAATGTTAACTTCATCCCAACAATATAACGGTAAAAGTGGAAACTGGATCCAAAAAGATGCAGTTAAACCTTTAAGAGATAAAGGTGAGAAAAAAGGAGACCATTTGTACATACCTACAGTATGACCCCCGACGTACCACGAGCCACCACTGAGAACTTCTTCTATAGCATCAGTAGTCTTAAAGGAACATAGAATCCAGTTTAAACCCAAATTTATTAAATGGAAGTTACCAAACTTGCTCCATTGCCTCCTGAGCTACATACTACAAACTAAAAAAGGGATGTTCTTTCCAAGAACTTTCAGAACTACTAAGTTTGTAAGAATTTGAAAATTTGCTAACTCTAATTCAGAATTTAATTTCACTACTACCCCGTCTGATGGCATTTCTATTGAATTAATATCAAAATTAATTTTGATATGATGGGGTTTCTTCCAGGCATTGATAAAAGTTTCTTTCTGATTGCTAATTTCATCAATCGGTTGGTCCATAACTTTATCATTCAATGAAACATGATTTACTGAATCAACAATTGTCACTTCAGGATTTGAAAAATTAACAGATAAATTACAATTAATAGATCCTTCATTATTTCCAAAAAATTTGCTAACTTTAACAATCAAATTCGATGACGTAGAGGCATCCTGATCCAAAGTTTCAAACGAAATTGCATTTATATCATTACATGTTTCAGGTATAACAATCATCTTTGATGGTTCTACTAATTTCTTTCCCTTCCCTTCAACTACAGGAACTTGGATTTTATCATGATGAGCATTTGAACAATAACCTTCTCTGATGATCAAAGGTTTTTGGTTGTTTCTTGATTCTCTTTGAATGTCTCCTTTGTTGGTTCTTTTACCTTAAGAACTTCAGCATTACCCAAAATAGATGAAATCTTGATGGATGAAGGTTGATGGTTGAAAGACGACCAACCGGAAGGATGATGCCGATTATCTGATGGAGGATGGTTATACGGCGGAGGCCGGTAATCCGACACGGGCCGGTTGTCCGACGCCGTCATGAATAGAGAAAGCCAAAAACCCGGAAAAAAATGTTTCAAAAAATAACTTTCTCTCACTAGAAAATTGCAGAGCTTCTCTCACAAGAAAAAGCTCATATAATACAAAATGTGGATGGTTATCTTGAAATTTTTAGTTTTTGAATAACCTTTCAAGTGTTTTCTATAAATAAAGTCTTAAAACTATCATCCAAATCCTTTGCTTTGAATTTTCTCTTGAGAGTGACTATTGGGAGTGTGTTTGAGAGAGATTTTGAGATTGGAAAGTGAGAGATCTAGTGAAAGGGAATTGTGAGGGATTTACAACGTTTCCCAAAGTGAGGATCTCTTTGTTTTTCTTCTAAATTCTTTCCAACTTCTTTAAAGTATCTTGAGAGAAGATCTTTAAGACTGGATCAAGGTTCTATGCCTTCACTAGGAGAGTGAAAAAGATGCAACGATTCTCTTCCTTTGCTAGTAGGGGAAAAAAGATGTGAGGTAATCTGTCTTCACCAGATGGGTGAAAAAGGACAAGAAGATACATTACCATCACTTGGTGAGTGTAAAAGGTTTTGGTTCTCTACCGTACCGGGTTGGTGGAAGAGAGTTTGTAAGGTCTTCTCTGCCTAGCAGTGGGGGAAAAAGGAGAGTCATTATTATTTAGTGCAATATTTGGAGGAGTCTCTAGGAAGTGGACGTAGGTCTAGTTGGACCGAACCACTATAAAATTGTATGTTCTTCTATTACTTTTTATTTTTCCTGCAATTTATTTCACTGCTTAAGGAGGAATCTGATGCTTGTAAGACTATTTTCTAGTTGGTTTTTTCAATAAAGATTTTTTACGGCCTTCTTTCATAAAAAAAAAAATTATTTCACTTCTCTTAATATTTGTGGTTGAAAGATTATCTATGAAAATCATTTCTATAAACAACTGCATATTTCAAGATTAGTGTTTTAATTTCTAAAAAGATTGTAAAGATGTTTTCCAATATCCAAGAAATTTTTTAAATAACCAATTCAACTCCCCCCCCTCCTCTTGTTTAGTCTTGGGATAGTTCTATAAGGTCTAAAAACCTACACGAACTTTCAAGTTATATCAGAGCCAATTTCAAAAATTAAGGTTTATACTACTTTTTGAAAAAACGATCATGGCTAATTTTGGAAACCGAAACACTAATGAAGGATATTTGATCATTATAGCACCTTTATTTAACAGCATTCCTTTTAATTTCTAAAAAACTCGCATGTCTTCTTTTTCATAATCACTTGACTATCGCATGTGGTACAGGAAGGTTATACTGATCGTACTATAGTAGATGGCATTAGATTAGAAACACCACTTACTGAATTGACTATAGAAGAAAGGGACTTAGAATAGTTAAATACAAAATTTTTAAACTTATTTTATGCCTTGAAATCTCAGAATTATATGCATATTTCAACATGTAAAACTGGAAAAGAAATTTAAGATAGGCTTTGCATAAATTATGAAGTGACAAAGGAGGTAAAATAAACTAGGTTGAATATTTTATTACATTACTATGAACTTTTTTGCATTAAATCAAATGAGTTAATTTCTGATATGTATACAATGTATACTCAAATTATTATCTCATTGCATGCTTTAGATAGAGAGCTTATAAATTCAAAAAAAGTAAATAAAATTTTACGTTGTTTGCCTACTTCCTAAGATGTAAAGAGAACTAACATTACTAAGTCCAAAGATTTAAATATATACTCGATTGACAATCTACTTGGATCACTTATTGCTTACGTGTAAGGAGTGAATTAAAACAGATTAATATATGTGACAAACGGAAGGAGAGAAATATAGCTTTGAAGATTGATGATTCAAAAAGTGATGAATCAATGCCAAAAGATGATGAAGATATTGCTCTTATGACTAAGCATTACAAAAGTTTTCATAAGAGGAAGCAACGACGATGTCAGCATTAGAACAAATGTAAGTTTATTAAAAATCCAAGGATTTCAAATGAAGTCATTTGATATGAATGTAAAAAGTCTGGACATATAAAGACGGATTGCCCAAATCTCAAAGTTAATCCTAACAAGGAGAAAGTTGGAGAGAAAATTCACGTCATAAAAGGCAAGAAGAGAATGCAAAGAGCTTTCTAGGCTAACTCAGTTTCAGACTCCTTAAAAACAAAAATGGAAGAGGGGGTACAAACTTGTGCTTAATGGTAGATAAGTTTGATCATTTAAATCAATAAGAGGTATGTGACCTAACCTATGATGAATTATTTGATATTTTTGAGAAAATCTATAATACATATAGGAAACTGAAAATTTGCATGTAAATCTTAATTTTTAGTATTTGAATTTACAAAAGGAGTATGAAAATTTGAGGAAAGATCATGCAAACATAAATAGCAATCACATGACTTTACTAGATGAATTTGATAATTAGAATAAGGAGAATGATTTATTGAAACATCTTATAATGAACTTGAAAATGATTTTAAGGTGTTTGTGGTTGAATTAGATCAAAAATAATATGAGTTGAAAGTTGACAATTAAGTTTTAAAAAGTGCAAACTCTTATCTTAAAGTAAATTTGAAAGCTTTTAAGGAAGATAAGACTCCTCCCATACTTGAACATTTTTATAATCCTGATCAAAGGCATACAATTTCAAAATCTATAAAAAGATATTATAACTCACATAGATTGATAAATCCTTTTCCTGGTGTTAAATGATTTTCATGTGGAAAGATGGAGCATATTTTCCACACTTGCACTATTTATCATAGAATATATCTAGTGTGGAGATCTAAGATGCATCAATCACAACATATTAAACATGCATTTAGATTATCAATATCAAGAGAGGAACCATAATCAATTTGAGTTCCCAACTCTAACATTTGATAATTTTGTAGAAACGATCTCATACAGTCCCTAGTAAAAGCATTTGTTACCTAGACAGTGGATGTTCAAAATATATGATTATAGATGTGAATTAATTTATATTACTGGATAAGGTATTATTGGTAATACAAAAAATTTTTTAATTGAGCGTGTTTTATTGGTGGAAAGCTTGAAACATAATTTGTTAAGAATTAGTCAGCTTTGTGATAAAGGTTTTAATAAAAAAAATTCTAGCAAGCTGCATTATAATCCAAAATGGAGTTGATGTGTTGCATAGAGATAGGTTAAATAATGTTTACATGCTCGATCTGAATTATATTAAACCTTTTAATACTTTTTATTTAAAAAATATTACTTGTGAAGATTTGTTATGGCATAGAAAACTTTATCATGCAAATATGAAAAATCTGAGGATGATTACCCAGAAGGAATTAGTAAGAGACATACCCAAACTAAACTTCACTAAGGATCATCTTTAGATGCATGTCAATTAGGGAAATAAGTCATGTCCTCCTTTTATTCAATTAAAGATGTTAGAACTAGCAAACCCTTAGAAGTCCTTCACATGAATCTTTTTGGACCTATTAGCATTATAAGTCTACAAGAGAAATTTTTTGTGATTGTTGATGATTATTCAAGGTTCACTTGGATTTGATTTTTATGTCATAAAAGTCAATTATTTGAAGAGTTCAAAAATTTTTTTATTTAGATTCAGAGGAAGCTAGGTTGTGAAATTCTTGTAATTTATATTGATCATGAGGAGAATTTGAAAATTAAAAATTTGAATTTTTTTATAAAAAGAAAGGGATTGATCACAACTTTTCAGCTCCTAGGACCCCACAACAGAATGGGGTTGTTGAAAGAAAGAACAAAACTTTAGTAGAAGTCACGACAGTCATGTTGGCTGAATATTCACTTCTTAAATATTTTTGGGCTGAAAGCGGTTAGTACAGCTTGTTATATTCTGAATAGGGTGAACATTATATCTAAGTTGAATAAAATACCCTATGAATTTCATAAAGGTCGAATACCCAACCTATCACATCTACATGTCTTTGGATATAAAGTGTCCATTCATAATAATGGAAAAACTCTTTTAGGAAAATTTGATCCCAAATCTGATGAGGAAATTTTTCTGGGATATTCAAGTGTTGGTGAATCATATAGTGTTTTTAACAAATGAACTTTAGTTATATAGGAGACCACTCATGAAGTTTTTGAAAAATCAGACATTAATGGAGGGTCTATGTTAGAAGAAGAAGATAATGAAGATAATAACCAAGGAATTGAAACTATTAATCTTGAAGAAAGGATTGAAACAAAAAATAAGTTGCCAATATAATAAAAATATCCTAAAATACAACCTAAAGAACTGATTTTAGGAGTCGCGAGTGAAGGAATTAGGACTAGATATAGGATTAGCAAAAAAGTGAACCACTCAACATTTATTTTAATGATTGAACCCACTAATATGAATCAAGCACTTTTTGATGAATTTTGAATTTTAGCTAAGCAAGAAAAATTGAATAAATTTGTTAGAAATGACGTTTAAGAATTTGTAAAAAGACCTAAAAATCAAATTATTGTTAGAACTAAGTGAGTTTTCAAAAATAAGATGAATGATTCATGTGTAGTGGTTAGAAACAAGGCTAGATTGGTGACCAAAGAGTACAATGAAATAGAAGGAATAGATTTTGAGAAGACTTTTTCCTAATGCAAGATCTTCTACACAAGTCATTTCTCATGCACGATCATTTGCTAGGGTTCACTCGTAGACTCACCTATATCGTAGTCCATCCAGAGAGCTCGCTTGTTAACTTCACCCTCCTCCAGCCTATCCGGAGGTGACACATGTTAGACTAGGCATGGGCTCCGAATATTCACACCCCGGCCTCCCCTGCTTTTAGGAGAGTTTTAGTGAATTAAGTTTTGGGATAAATTTTCAAAAGACAAATTGGGTTTGAAATAAAACACTACCTAAAGATTTCGCCATTATTTTGCGAGGACTCTAGATCTGAGTTATGGTTTCCTATAGGCGCAAGCCTCTATAGTTAATTACCCCTCCCAATAATGAGAGAGAACTTTTGATTAAGGCTAGTCGTCAAACATATACATATAGATACGTGGTCTTTGGTGTATAGTAGCAACATGGGTTGATATTTGAAATTTTAATATTTAAAATTAAAAATTTCACCATCTAGTACTTAAGAGGATGATGGGGGGAATGATGATGAACCCGATCAAGATCCCACGGTTCCATCATCCCAGGTCATCATGTTCATTGGTCTACTTAATCAGAGGTAGTCGACCCTCCTAGGATCACTACTTTCAAAAATGAACTTTTTCCGCTACACATCTGTGGGCTCCGAAAATTCGGCCTCGGCCTCCACTCGCTTTTCTTATTCGGCGAGGGAGTTTTAACGAACTAAGTTTCGGGGTAAATTTTGGAAGGCAGATGGGTTTGTAGATAAGACACTACCCAGAGATTTCGCCCTCAATTTGCGAGGACTTTATGATCTGAGTTCTGGTTTCCTATAGGCGCAAGCCCGTAAAGTTAATTACCCCTCCCGATCACGAGAGAGAACTTTCGATTAAGGCTAGTCATCAATCAAAAACGTATAGAAATACATGTTATCTGGCATATAGTAGCAGCAATGGGTTTGGATGTTGGCAGAAATTAGATTTGGAAATTTGGTTTTGATTTTTGGTATTTAAAATAGAAATTGCACCATCTAGCACTTAAAGCGGATGGTGGATGGATTTTGCTTTAAGTACGTTGATGGATTGATTTCATTTTTAAATATTTTTAGACTTTTGAGATTTTTGTGGAATTTTGCATTCGGTTTTTAAAAATAAGATGAATGATTCATGTGTAGTGGTTAGAAACAAGGCTATATTGGTGACCAAAGAGTACAATGAAATAGAAGGAATAGATTTTGAGAAGACTTTTTCCTCTGTAGTCATACTTGAAGCAATAAGGGCACTTCTAGCATTTATCTGTTTTAAAGGATTTAACATATTTCAAATGAACGTTGCAAGTGTTTTTCTTAATGGGATGATAAAAAGAGGATGTTTATGTTGAGCAACCTCTACATTTTAAAAATTCATAGTTTCCTAATCATGTTTTTAAATTAAAGAAAGTATTATATGGACTAAAATAGGCACCAAGGGCATGGTATAAAAGATTAAGCATTTCCCAACTAGAAAATTATTTTGTTAAATGGAGTGTGGATACCTCTCTCTTCATTCAAAGAGTAAGAGATCACATTCTTATTGTCCAAATTTATGTTGATGACATATTGTTTGGATCCACTGATGAAAATCTTTGTGATGATTTTTAAACAATAATAAGTAAGGAATTTGAAATGAGATTGATGGGAGAGTTGAGTTATTTTCTTAGTTTTAGGATGAAGTAGGAAAACGATTGCACCTTTCTTAGTCAGCCAAAATATGTTAAGGACATTTTTAAATATGAAATAAATAAAGCTAAATTATTAAATACTCCCATGAGTTTCTCATGCCACTTGGATAAGGAATCAAAAGGAAAATATGTTGATCAAAAGAAATTTAGAAAAATTTAGAGGGATGATTAGATCATTACTTTATTTAACTACTAGCAGAACTGATATCATGTTTAGTGTTTGTTTGTGTGCGAGATTTCAAGATGATCCAAAAGAATCTCATTTAACTGCTGTTAAAAGAATTCTGAGATATCTTTTAGAACTCAAAATTTATGGATTTGGTATCCTAAGCATAGAACATATTTTGAAATCATTGGATAGTGCTTTAGATTTTGTGGGGTGTAGGTTTGATAGAAAGAGAACTTCTAGAACTTGTTAATTTATAGTAAACTTTTTAGCCTCCTGGCCTAGCAGAAAAAAGAATTCAGTAGCTCTTTCTACTACTGAAGAAGAATATATTGTCTCAAGAAGTTGTGTGACATAAGTTCTATGGTTAAAACAATAATTAATGGATTTAGATTTTTTAATTGATACTATTTCAATTTTCTATGATAATACTAATGCCATTTATATTTCAAAGAATGCAATTCAACACTCAAGAACAAAGTATATTGATATAAGACATCACTTCATTAGAGATCATGTAACTAAAAGAGAAGTTGAGCTACATCATATAGTAATAGAAAATCAACTTACAGATATTTTCAAAAAATCAATAGCTTTTGAAACTTTCAGCACTTAAAGAACTAGATTGAATGTTATTGATATTCATGCTTGATAATTATAATTCTACAAATTGAAATTGTAGTGTACTTCTTTTTATGTTTATGATTTTTTTTGTTCATTACTTTTTAGGTTTGTTTTATTTAAGTTTTCTCCATTTTATCTTTTTTTTATGTTTTTGATTTTTCATTATGTGTTTTTTTTTTTTTTTGCTTCATTTTATCATTCTTGTTTTATGTGTATTTTATGAATCCTATTTGAAGTATTTTGGAAAAATGTATCTTGATCATCATGTGAAAATATAACATTTTATTTTCCATTCATATTGTACTATCAAAATTTGTACTATACAAATTCTTCAGATTTCACATGGTTTGTTTTCTGTATTGGGGATATGGAATTTTTTTTCTAATCGTACAGTATAAACACATGTTCATCAATACGAATCATAAAATTTTCGTCTATACGATCCTAGCAGGTATTCCAATAACAGTTATTTTTCAAACATTATATGTATGAACACCTGTACATATGTACAATCTTGTTGTCAGTTTACATGTGAATGATCTCAACTATTATGTACAAACATTATTAATTGATCATCCCATTCGAACACCGTTTTCATCTTCTGTTGTCAGTTCGGTCAAAAAATTGTACGAAGCATCTCGTTAGTATCAGCTTTACAAAAAGACATTCTACAGCATTAATTATTTTTGACCGATTTAGTGCAAACAAAAAATCATCCCATACGAAGATCTAAATCATACGTATGAATGTAATTTTTAATTATACAAAATTATTCAAATTCTATAAATTGGAGTTTGTTCTTCAAATTTTTTCAATCATTTTCATCTCCTGTCCCTTTCAATTCTTGTGTTTAAACTTTTTGTCAAATGGCAAGCAGTAGCAAGCGAGCTCGACCTTCCAAAAGTGGTTCATCTCGTTCTGAATGAGATAATAATTTTTTATCTAAGGAAAATGAAAAAGCATTCAATAGGTTTATTCAAGCTAAGATCACCCCTTTATGTCTTCTGATTCAAGTAGAAAATTGTTTTCAAATCATGCCCCTTTTTCAACTCCACTCAATTTTTTGTTCATTCTCACCTTAATCTATGCATTTCATTCTAAGACTTTTTACTATTTTCTTATCAATCTGAGTATGCGAGAAAAATCCAGATACCCATTAATTGAGAAATTTTTAGTGAGGGAAACTCCATATTTTTAGTGAGAGAAAATTTCAAATTTTTATCTTCATCGTTTGGCAGTTTTTTCAGGAATATCGTTAGCCCCTTCGGTCACCACCTCCGGTGGCCAAAAATATGATTGTTCGCCTACCCCTTCTTCCCATATCATTCAACAATCTGTTCGATCAGAGCAATGTGGTGGAATTCAAGATGTTAAGTTCAAGAATGGTCCTTTGATTATTAAGGAACCTACTGGTGTTCCTGTTAAAGTTGTTTCCCCAATCACTGGTAAGGGTTAACAGGTGGTTGAGACTGGAGAATAAAAAACTCTCCAATCTATTAGGAAATTTAGACATAATGATTGTGAAGCATCATCATCATATGTCATGAACTTGTTTGTGAATAAATTTGGCAATGTGATGACTAAAAATGTGATGATCTCAGAGGGAGCCCCTTCAGTTAAAAATAATTGTGATGGTACTTCAACTGTTTGTAGTTTTTTCTCAAGGAGATGATCCAGAATTCATTGTACAAGGAAGTTTAAATAAGGATGTAAGCATTCCGAACAGGACAAATGGAGTTAAACCTTGGTCTAAACGTCCTTATATCAAAATCAATTTATCTAAATAAGAATCATTTCTGTCCGATGATGGGGTTACTGTTAAACTGCATAACCCGAATGTTAGAACCAATTCTGAAAGTCTTCAATTCTCGGTGGTTGTTAAAGTGCTTGGTAGAGATGTCCCAGACCATTTGATAGCAGACGAATTACGACGTCAATGGTTGCATTTTGGGAAATTCCATCTTACGGTTCTTTCCCTAGGATGGGTTCTCTGTTATTTTTTCTCATTGGAATCCATGGAAAGTGTGTTATCGAGTGGACCCTCGTTTTTGAATGGACATATTGTTGGGCTTGACAAATAGATTTTTAAATTTTCTCCTACTTCATTAAAAGGGTTATCATCGTGGGTTTGGATAAGAATGCCTAATCTTCCTCTTTATTATTGGGATGAGATCAATGTGTCCAGAATTGCTTTGTTGGTGGGTACTCCTCTCATGCTAGATGGTAACATATTTCAATGGGGGAGAAGGGACTTTGCAAGGATATGTGTCAGTGTGGAACTTGACAAGCAATTGCCATTGGGAGTATGGGTGGAAGGTTTAGATGGCCCATTTTTTCATGTGGAGTATGAAAAAGTATCCTCATTTTGCTACAAATGCGGGAAAATTGTTCATTTGAATAATGCTTGTACAAGAAAGGATTCGGATGGAGGTGATAAAATTCAAGAGAAGCATTTCATTCTAGGAAAAAGTTTTGAAAATACAGTGAAGATGGAGAAAGCTCATATGGTAATAGATTCAAATGATGACTCAACTTATGGACCTTGGGTCCATGTAAGTTATAAAAGGAAGGGAAAGTTTAAGGCTGCCCCAAATAAAAAAATTTATGTTCCTAAATCATTTCCTGTTAGGATAGGACTTTCCCAACCATAAGCTCAAAATGTTAGCTCTATGGTTAACGAAGTCTCTGGCCATGAAGTAAGAGTGCAAGAAAGTGATGTCCCGGTAACAAAAGGAAATAAAAATGATGAGTGGTGGTTATGAAAGGAGTTGATGAACCAGAGGTTCTTCTTGCTTTTCAAGAGATTTCCACAGGAAATGGTAAGGCGCGGGCTTTTTCAATTAGTTCGGAAAACAACATGTTCAGAATGTTGGATTTCATTGGTGGGGATGGAGAAAATTTCTGCATAATAAAAGTGATCAATTTGGAAGGGGTGGTATAGAGGAGGGTGAGTTGGTGAAATTTGCTATTGGTAATAATAGTTTGAAAGGATCTTCGGCTGATGGGGGAAATGTTGTTGATTCCAGGATAGAGGCTATGGAGGGGATGTTTAATTCCACATGAGGATGTTCCAAACATGAACTTTTGAAGGAGCTGACTTGGCTCGTTGAATTCTTCCTTAAGAAGTAGAAAGGTTGAAGTTTTGAATAATAGAAGGATCGGGGGTCCTTCCCCCTCTGTGGTTAAATGAGTTCCATTGCTTTTTGGAACTACATAGGGAAAATAAAAAGGAAGCCTCTTTACTTAAAAGAAGTTGTGAATGATTGGGATGTTTTTTTATTGGCATTGTTGAAATGAATATTTCTTCTGTTGGCAAGGGGGAGTTATGTAAATTCATGGGAAAGGAATGGACTTCTTCATCTATCCTTCAGATGGCTTGTTAGGGGGAATTATGATTTTGTCGAAATCAGATTTGGCCTCATTTTCAGTATTAAAAATTTCTTCACAATATGTTATTGGGGAATTGAAGATTTTTAAGAATAATAGTACATGGTTGATCTCTACGGTACATGGTAATAGAGATTTGTATAATAGAAGGAGGTTCTCGGAATTTTTGGAATTGTACTCCAGCTCGAGCCTTCCTTCTATCATAGGGGGTGATTTCAATTGTATCTTGTCCCGAGAAGATAAGAGGGGAGAGAAGAAGTTTAAATTTTCTCTCGGCCCTCTAGAAATGAAATCATTTATGAACAATAATGATTACCATGATGTGGGATTTGTTGTACCAATGTTTACTTGGTATAATAATAAAGTTGGAAGCGCTCAAATTTTTGAAAGGTTTGATAGGTGCTTATTGAACACCAAAGCACTTCAGCTGATCCAGCAAGCAACAATGAGGCATTTGGCAAGGGTAGCCTCACATCACTGCCCCGATAGTGTTAAAAATTTTCCATTCATAATTCTAGAAGAAGAAATTTCTTAGATTTAGGACGTTTGGATGTCTTACCCAGCTTCTGCTGCATTGGTTCGTAAGTCTTGGACCACTTCAGTTGGCGATCTGATAGAGGTCCTTAACATGAAATTTCAAAAAGCTTTGAGATCCTTAAATTTTTGGAGTAAAGCAAAAATGAAATATTTATCGGGTTTGAAGGATAAGCTTAAAAAGGAGGTAGATGATCTTCAGTTGGAGGAAGCTAATGATGGTGGGTTATTTAATGTCAAGCTCTTGCTTTTCAGGTCCAAGGTTAATGACTTAAATGTAACGCTCGCTTAGCTTAACACATGGTGTAGACAGAGGGCAAAAGGTGAAGTGGTTAGAAGAAGGAGATAAGAACTCTATAATCTTTCATGCATTTGCGAATGCCAGGAGGAATGCTAATTTCATTAACCAAGTGAAGGATGAGCAGGGAAATCTTGTTGATGTTCAGGGAGATATCGAGGAAATTTTCTTTAAATTCTTTAACAATAAATGGAGGGAGAGGGACTGTATGCTGAGTGGTTGTCCACCGTCCCAATTTAAATTATGCCAGGATGATTGCAGGCTTATGGATGCTGATCTCTCCTTTCAAGAAGTGGAAGTCATGGTGAAATGCTTAAGTAAGAATATTTCTCCTGGAGCTGATGGAATCACTTATTCATTTTTTAAAGCTTATTGGAATGTTATAAGTCAGGATGTTTGGCTTGCAATACTTCAATTCTTTAACATCTAATAAAATGTGTGCTAAGTGGAAGGAGGCGCTTGTTATTCTCATTTCTAAAGTTAAAAATCCTCTTCTTCCTTCTCATTTTTGCCCGATTAGTTTGTGCTTGTCAATTTATAAGATAGTGCTAAGGACTTATTAAATTGACTTATGAAGGTTATCCATAAACTAGTTTCATATGTTCTAGTGGCTTTCAAAAAGGGAAGGACTTTATCGGATAATATTCTTCTTGTTTAAGAACTTTTCAACAAGTTTAGATATTCTAAATCTAAAAAGGGTTTGGTGGCGATTAAAATTGATATGGAGCAAGCATATGATAGTATGGCTTGTCCTACCCTAAAGCCAGTTTTGGAAAATTTCAGTTTTCATTTACACTTTTCTAATCTTTTGATAGAATTTGTGGTTGATCATAAATTCTCTGTACTTATTAATGGAAATAATTTGAAGTGGATTGAAGATAAAAGTGGCTTCAGGCAAGGCTGCCCTCTATCTCAATATTTGTTTATTCTTTGTTCTAAGCTCTTATCCAATGCATTTATTTATAAAGGGAGTTATTTGGGTATCAAAGCTGCTCCTAATGCACCGAAGATCAATCATTTGTTGTATGCTAATGATATTCTTATGTTTTCTGAAGCTAAGTACAAATATGTTAAGAAAATTTAAAGAATTATTTTTTACTATTGCTTGTGGACAAGACAAGTTGTTAATATTTAGAAATCTAGCATTATCTTTGGAAAATCTATCAGACAAAGCACTAGAAGGTTCATCTTGTATTTGATGAGATTCAAGGAGGTAAAGGAGCTTAATTATTTGGGAATTAAAATGGTGTTAAGGAGGCTGGTCTCTTCTAATTTTTTAAAATCTCTTGGAAAAATCTACTTGCAAGTTGAGTGTGTGGGGTAACATGCTCATTTCTTTAGCAGGGAGACTGGTCTTGATCAAATCGATTATTCTATCCATCCCAATTTTCTTTGCTTCCTTGGTACCTATGATCATCCTGAAAGAGTTTAATAAGATGTGTGGAGATTTTATATGGAATAAGCAAGGAGGCAATCGTGGTTTACATTATGTTGCATGGAATGAGCTTTGTAAACCGTTCAATTTTAGAGGACGTGGATTGCATTAAGTCGAGTCAATTGCTGGCCTATTACAAGCAAAGTTTGCATAGAATTTCTATAATAAACATGATTCTCTCTTAAACAAATCATTGAAGGCAAAGTATGGTGATATTTGGAATGCTAATTCTCGGAGAAATAGTTCTAACAGTTGGAAAATCATAATAAGTGGGATGAAAGTTCTTCAGCCAATAGTAAGATGGAAAGGTTGTGTCAGGATCTTCTATCAACATTATAAAAGATGTATGGATTCTAAATAAAAGCTTGGATAGATGGCCTACTTTCATAGCTGTGGAGAACGATGATTTCCCTTCTCTTGAGATGTTCATTGCTGACAGTGACTGGAACTATGCATAATTACATAGATGGTTCGGTCGCAGTTTACTTAATGTTATAACTCAAGTCCAAATTTTCCCAAATAATCTACATGATAAATTGGAGCTGCTTAACAAGTTTTCTGGTAAATCAATTGCTTATTTGGCTTCTAAAACAAGTATAACGAATTTGGAGAGTGTGGATTACGAGAGATGGATGAAAAAGTTGCAATTATCTCCTCGGGTGGATTGTTTTTGGTGGCATGTTTTTAATAATGCAATTCATACTAATGATTTCTTATTGTATAAAAGATTGGTGAATTATAACTCTTGTCCAAGAGGTTGTATGGCAGTGAAAAATTTAGAACATGTTGTGGCTAACTGCTCCAAAATTAAACAAGTCATTGTGCAGTTGAACAAGTGGGGATTTTCAGTTCTGAAGTTTTTCATCTTTTTTGAGGTGTAAAAGGAGATTGAAAGAGCTATCTAAAGGTAATCTGTTTATAGGAATTTTCTATTGCTCGTTGGTGTTCTTTTCTTGGAAAAACAAAAACTGTTTAAAGCATGGAGACAAAGAGCTTGGTTTGGGCTTCATTGCATCAAATGCTATTAGTAATGCTTCCATTTCATTAAATTTTAATCTATTTTCGGATCATTGGGGTGTTAACCAGCTATATTTGTCTTTTCTCTCTTGGCACCCTCCTCCTCCCAAATGGATTAAAGTAAACATTGATGCGGCTCTTTTACAATCTAATAAAGCTGGTATCGACGGAGTCTTCAATGATCACAAGGGAATATTCTTAACTATTTTTTGCTTCAAATGTACTCATTTAGCCATTGGCTATTTGGAATTATTAGCTTTTTGTTCCTTGAAGAAGGTCATCAAACATTGGATGATGGAAACTAAAGGTATTATAATTGAGGGAGATGATGTTAATATCATCAAGTATTTACAAGACTCAATTTGGAAAGCTTATAGGGAGATAAATAAAGACGAGGTGGTGGACTTGTCTTTTCTTAAGGATTTTGGAAGTTTTTTTATTTCATTTTACTTATAAAAATTGTAATAAGTTAGTTGATTATTGAGCTAACTTGGCTTTAGGAGGTGATTTTTTTTGGATGAGTTAACTTGTAATAAGGTTCCTCCTGCTTTTCTTTCTTTGTTAAAAGAGGATTGTGATAGTTGTTCTATCACTCAGTAGTTTGTATTAGGCATTCCATTTCAATTTCAATGCTATTTGCATTTTTATCAAAAAAAAAAAAAGAGTATGCGCGAAAACAACATGAGAATGAACTCCTATGTTTTCCATTAACATGTTGAAATTACCAATTAAGATTTTGGGACTTTTCTACACCTTAGGACTGAAGGGGTTAGGACACATTCAATGATATCTAGAAGTGATTATGATTGGACCATTGTTAATCAAACTCTTATGGGAACAACTTCAATCTTTCATTTGCCTCTAGTTTCTACTTTGAATCAAAATGCTAAGATCATCCAGCATGTCTTAAGGACATCTATCATTCCTAAAGTTGGTGATCGTCTCAATATAACTACTTTGTTGAGTATTAACACATATTATATCTTATCAAACACACCATTAGATGAAGCCCAATTGATTATGGATTTCATCCATAGTTTAACTAACATTAGATTCCCTGTTACCAAAAGAAAGAAGAATATAGCTCTAGGACACCTAGTTGCCTATGTTCTTGAAAAGAAATACAACCTCATTTATCCTAATCTCCTAGATAACATACCTAGTTAATTCACTGATGCCTCATTTCAAATTCTTTCTCACCGGGATCAGGGGGATGAAGGAGAAAATTTTGATGAAAAAGGACCCACACCTGCACCAACTCCTCCTCCTGGATATGATCAACAGTTTTATCAAGACATAATACAGAGATTTCATCGCCTCGAATCTCATATATATCAACATTTTGATTAAGTTCAGACACATTTGGACCAGCAGGATTATAGATATAATGAAGATATGGGTTGGGTTGGAGGACAATTTGATTCTCTTAACACTCAAGTAGCTACCATCAATAGCTACTTCACACAAATCAGTCCTCCACAACCTCCTCCAAATCAAGATCCTCTAAACTATTAGTTTTGTTGTAGTTTGTTGTATGTTTTTATTTTTTTAGTGTTTGTGATTGTATGTTTAGTTGATGTTAGTTCTTGTCTTACTTTATACTTGTTTTGGTTTTTGAGTGCATTGTCATTTCTTTTTATTTTAAGTTATTCTTAAAAAATTATGCGTTTGGTTATTACTGGGTGTTTATTTCTTTTCCTCTAGAATTATCATTTAATGAGTTAATACTGACTAATTTAAAATATTCTTTTAAAGAATTAAAACTTTACAATCTTTCCATCACAAAATTATTTCCTTGGTAAATCTTTTTCTTTTCTCTGATTTTAAATCAAATTATAATAAGATCTAGATAAGAAAAATCTATTTGATGTTTTGGTAAGACATTTGTCTCATTATTATAATTATTACAAAAAAGTAATTTTCTTTCCTTTTATTTTCTTGTTCAATGTGTTATTTTTATTATTATCTTTATAATTCTATTTTGTGCTTTATTTTTTTCTTATACGAGAAAGTTTTTTCTTTTATTTGAAAAATACTCACACAAGCTAAGATTTACTAATTTAGGTTAAGGAAAGAACAAAATATCAAAAGATGCACAAAGTGTGTCAACACTGAAAAGAGGCACAAAATGAGCCCAACCTGAAAAGATACGTGATATAAAATTTAAAATCAAAAGATGTGCCAAATAAAATTCAAAATCAAAAGATGTGTAATGATCGTCAAAATTTAAAAGAGGCATAAAATAAGCCCACACTACATCTAGTTCTTCCCTTTCTATATCTAATTCTTAAAAAGATATATATATATATATATATATATATTTAATAATAAATATTTTCAAGTCTTTTGGTTAATAGTCTTCTAGTTTGTATTTTTGTGTTTTATTTTTTATTTTTAGTTATATGTCAAATTATTCTCATGGGGAGGTTGTTTATGGTTATATTTATTTGAGGTTTTTCTTGTGGTTGGTGTCGTACTTGTTTGTTTTAGGGTCTTCTAGTGTTTGTATTTATTTTTCATCTATTTTGCTTTATAGTTTGTTTTGTGTTAGTCTATAAATATCATAATTAAAAAGAGGGACAAAATTTTATTTATCCTTATAGTCTTTATGGGTTGAAGTGATTTGAATCTGTTAATCTCAGCAAATTGTACAAAGGGTGGATGGATTTTGCTTTAAATGTTTGATGATCAATTTTGATTTTAAATATTTGGATTTGAATTTTTGGAGTTTTAGATTTCATGGATATTTGGCTAGTATTTCGAATATTTGGAATTAACCCCTCCGATTGAGATCTATGTTCAGCATGGCCATCATCAAGGTATTTTTTGGGCATTTCTATTTATTAGTTGAACCTTGTAGACTTTATATACTTGTCGATAGCGGAACGAGTTCAATGCAAGCTTTATGCCTTTATTAGTGAAGTTTTAGTATGAGCCTTGAAGGCTTAGTATGAACTATTAAAACAAATATTTTGGCCGATGCCGCAGCCCTAAATCTATTTAATTTTTTGAGTCGTGTCGAACCCTACCCCATCAAATAGAATGATTGGACTTGAACTTAAGTTAATATCTTGACCCGTGTAACATCCTCAGATATCACGTGTGTGAACACAACACATTCACTAGGGCCAATGCAAGTTTAAGATTGTACTTGCATTTTCTTGTACTTGTGTGTATATATATTATAGTGCATGTATGGGAATATTTTTTGCATGATGGATCTTCCACAGTAGCTCATAGAAGTACGTATTTGTTGCAATTCACTTCTGTATTTTTCTATAGGTGATATGTTGACTGCACAACGAGCCTTCTACAACGATGCGTAGACACTTGGATTTGTTGTACCTCATCTACCTCTGCCTATAGAGGACCAGTGTATTTAACTGATACTGAGTGATTGTTGATTATAGGGATGACTTAATATCCATTGCTTGTTATTTATTATCACCTATGGGTTGACTGATGCATGAATGGAGACTCCTACATTCTGTTGGGAATGCTCGCATTCATGATATGCATTACCTTATGTGCTTGCAATAAGCTTCATTGTTCGCAGGTGGATAGGTATATTCATTGAGCTAAGCGTCGTTAATTGCATGGGATATTACATTTGCTTTGAACTTTTCCAACACATCTTAGTCGATAGTTCATTATATGTTGATATTGGACACTCGGTGTAGTTGCATTTATTATCAGTCTCCTCATATACGTCGATCAGCGAGTTGCTGCATTAGCTCGCATGTATTTCAATGTTCGTGGGGACTATTACAAGCGCTTGTATGTTGACCAGTGTTGATTATCGAACACTACAATATTCACTGTCTACCAGTGATCATCACTTGCAAATATGTTATTGCGTTTGTGAGGGTCTTTTGGCTTCATCATATACATTGATTGACAAATAAATACCTTATGCATCAACCTTCAAAGTTCATGGGTATCAATATTCTTTGTCCATATGTTAATCAACATCTGTCATAAGAGTGCCACTACGTTTATTACATGTACGATAAATCTCTAATCATCGTTAGTGGACATTCATACTTATCCATAATTCTTCTTGTGCTTGACTGTGGAGAGTGTACTATGATTCTTCCATAGTCACTTGCAAGCAAATTGTAGTATCTTCAATCATTCATAACATTTGTTAGTGTTCTCCAATGTATGTAGTAGAGACTACTACATCTTGTTGTAAAAATATTGTGCAGACTATCATCAACTTCAACTTTCTTATTTACAAGGTAATGTTGCAAATCAGCTTCTTTATTTGCTAATTCCCCTTCATACCTTTCTCACGAATGTGCTATATCATTCGTCATGTGATGCTTATGTATGCTTGTTGGGAAATATGTATTTTCACATGCAGTTAAGTAGCATCGATAGCAAAGAGGGACTATTTTCATTTCAACCACATCATTTTATTTGTAGACATGTTATATCTTTTGCACGTCATTTGTCATTGCTTGCCAATGAGTTGTGCTTGTAGGAGTTTGGTATATCAGCATATATTTGTAAACTTCTCTATTTTACCTCTTCTTTATTTGTCACATTCATATCGATTGTTACTTGTGGACAAAATAACAAATCATGATTACTAAGACTTTAGTATAAGTTTTTTCATTCATTCATTGATCTTTATTTGCACAATCAAATTCATTGATTAACACCTATATTTTTAAGGTGATTATTCATTCATTAAGTTAAAGTTTGATTCTTCGTTGTGCAAATTCAATTCTTCTACATTGTGTTCAAGTTCAAGTTCAAATTATTTGAGTCCAATTCGTCGTCATTCAATGTGCAAATTACATGTTGCCCAAATCAAGTCTCTAGTTAATTTATTCAAGTATTGTGTATTTTTAGACCAAATTTCAGTAGCCTCCCAGCGTCTCCCCCATTTAGGAAAAATTTTAGGAGTCTTAATATGCCCGTCACATTAAGAAAGACGTGCACGATCAGTGTCTGGTGACACCACGTCCGTGCTCTTCAACCCCACCACTCCAAGAAAGGCGTGTATGGGTCTTCGAGGGAACCAGTTTGAAAATGCAATTGTTTCCACAACAGCACTGAGGCGCTTACAAGTACTTATACTTTATCCTATTGTGCTATGAAAAGAGCGCACGAGACTCACCGACCTCGCCGCAAGCGTCGCGAGAAACTTCCTCCCACCATGCTAAGAAAATCATGCATGCGAGGTTGCTCGTCAGACTGTAAGTGTCAAAAAGATGACTTTGGATGATTTTGAGTTGAGGGATTATACCTTCACGATGGTGTGTAACGACAGCAAATAAAAATGCACAAAATACACATTTCTTGTAAAATCCCTTCTCTCATTTTTTTATCATCATTTTTTTCAAAACCTCCTTCTTTCTTCTTTTTTTAAAGGTTAATCTCCAATCATTTTTGTCATTTTCATTATTTTTGCAAACAATTGATATTCCCAACACTTATTAATACGATTAGTAGCAATAAAATATAACAAAGACATTCTTAACACAAAGGTAAAGTTCGTTTTATAATCAAATGCCGTTAAGATAGTGTCGCGTGTTAATTTCCTCAATTTGCTCGTCATTTCCTCGAGACCATCGTCGATCTCACTGCACGATTTGAATTGAACAAATTTGCAATCAATTTTTAGTATCGATGACGTTTTGAATGCAACAGCGAAATTTGTTTTATGGCCAAACGTCGTTTGAGCAACATCACATGACAATTTCATCGAATTGTGTGTTTTGCCTCAAGATGTGTGTCGATCCTCATGCATGGCATTGATTGATTAAATTGACTGTCATTGGGTATTGACGACGTCCCGAACGCAACGACAAAATTTATTTTACGATTGGACGATATTTTGGTGACATCGCTCGCTAATTTTCTGGATTTGCTCGTCATTGTCTCGGGGTTAGTGTCATCGCCTCAAACAACCCCAATTGAATAAGTTGACATTGATTTTTGGGTGTTGACGATGCTCCGGTCACAATAGCAAAATCCATTTTGTCATCAGATGTCATTTGGACAATGTGGCACATCAATTTCGGGTGTCAGTCATCCTTTTAAACCAATTTGATTGCGAGAGGTTCCCACTTAGGCGAACTCGACGCCCTGATTGCAACGACATAATCCATTTGACAATCGGAGGTCGTTTGACCTTTCATTGTGTCGCATCGACGCACGCGTCATTTGATTTGCCGGTTTTGTTTGATGCATTGGGGTCTATAGAATCTTAATTCAAAACTTAGCTAGACAAAAAAGAAATTTGATGATAGTATTGTATTTAATAAATCATATTCACCCAAATGTATCCATCGACATTCACAACGTCTACCCTACAAATTAAAATCACCCAAATGTATCCATCGTCATTCACAACATCTATCATACAAAATATAATCAGGAGACATCGATATGAAAATTGCTAATCATTACTATAAACACATCCAAAAGAGGAAAGATGAGAACAATTGTCTCTTTGATTGGTATCCAACTCTCTCTCTCTCTCTCTCTCTCTCTCTCTCTCTCTCTCTCTCTCTCTCTCTAAGCAATTAATTAGATAAGATGCTAACTAAATTCCGCAAAACTATGTATGTTAGCTTTTGAAAGTTATGAAAGCTGGCTAATCAATCATGAATGAAATTTCATTTGAAAGCTGGCAAATCAAATGGAATTTGCTAACCAATAGTTAAATTGGCTTGGCTTGTTAAATGAATAACTCAGAAGTTCTATTATATTTGGCACATTAATTTATCAAGTTGAACACGAATTATTTACAAACATAATATATCCTTAGGACTCGGAGTAATAAATAAAATTTAGAATATATGTCACGACATAAATATAAATAAATATTTTATCTATAAATACACATAATAGAGCTACTACAGAACAAAACACAATTAAACAAGCTTACTTGTTTTTAGCTCGCCCAATAAATAAATATATAAAAATTAGTCAAAAATAAACTAATTATAGAGCCAAACACAACCAGATATAAACAGCTAATTTATTTAACATCCCTAATAAGGAATATATACCTAATATATTTTCGTACATGCATCTTGATTTTGGTCACTTTTGAGTCTCTTTCATTATGGACTAATGCATTCTGTATTCTTTTTGACTGAGATGTCTCCTTACCTGCATGCAGTAGGAAGAAGGATTCAGAATGAAATTTCATTTGATGTGTAAAGTAGATCACACTTTAAAAGATTGTATTACATGTAAGATAACTCAGAGAACAATATCCAAAAATGGAATAACACCAACATATATATTTGCATATTGCATCAGAATAATGGAAAACAGTTCAACTGTGTAGTATCACAATATGTTATTCTGCTCAGCCTGCATTACAGGATCTTGTCGGTACATTAGGTCCTAATTTTGTAGGGCAAAAATCGTGCATTGGTTTGGATTTACATCATGAAAATTTTGGGATGCAAAAAAAAAATAGTATTCTTTTGTTAGATATGCCTTCAAACACAGTAGGGAAAGAAGAGGGACAGATAAATAAAGCATCGCTGAGCTTGCTTGTCGCTTTTGGGTGTGTTCGAGAAAAATAGGAGAGAAGAATGAAGACCTACCCAGCGTAATCAAAAAATGTAAATACATGCGAGACCTGTAAGAAGTGTTGTTATTAAAACAGACACAGCATTCACCGCATTGTTGTCAAGAACTTCCATTCCTGAAATTCTGATTACAGTAGGTGTTTTTCTTCCAACCACCTTCAAAGAACAAGAAACAAGTTTCAGCTATCACAAATGAGAATATAAAAGAGCTTTTATTACCGCTTTTCTTTGCAAGCATAGCAATCACTTTCTTTCAAGCAACCTAACACAACCGATTCAGCCTAGAAGATGGGTCATCACTTTAAAATGCTGTCTTCAAAAACTTTCTTAATTTCTTTCCTTTGCTTAATTGATGAACTAGTTCGTTGATTGATGGAAAATCTCAAATTCACAAAAATAGAATAATACTGTTAAAAAGGATAGATTGAAAATGGTATAATTACTTTCTTCCGCAAAGTGCAAAATCCACTAAATTGGAGCGTTGCACCCAATATAGAATCAATTAGGCTTCCGCAAAGCCCAGCAATTGCAGCAATAGGAACTGCAAGCAGCTCTCTCCGCACAACATGAGTACCACATGAAACTGAGAGCCAACCGACCAATACAAAAGTCGATCCTATAACTAAGCCAGCTGCGGCAGCTGCTAGAAGGCCTTCTACAGAAACTGCGCCATTGGTGCCCTTTCGAACTTTCTGATCATGTAAAATATAGATGATTAGTGTTCATTCTTCTTATTACCGTTCTACCAAATACACAAAATACAAAATGAATTACTGGAATGCAAACAATTTGACAGATTACATCTGAAAAGAGATCAGTAGATTCAGGTGGAATTAACATCAAGATAATTTGCAGAAATATGTTCTCCCTCACTAATTAACATGAAAGGTACAATGATAAGGACTGGAGAAAATATATAATGGCTAGCTGTTAAAAAGAAGTGCAAACTAGAGATAAAGCAAAAAACACTCAACAGCAATGAGAGTAAGGATCCATCCAGCTAATTCTTACGGGATGATAGACATTTTCCCTTACTAAAAGCTACTCTGACATGAGCTTTTGATGATTATTTATATGTCAAACCCATGCTTTGAATTTTTACTTTTTTTTTTTAAGAGATGAAATATGTCCCATATACTTTATAAAGGAGCACATCAACTATAAAATTTAAAAAAGAATCAAAAAGGGACAAACCCTTGATACAAGGGCCAAAAAAACATAATCCCATGATATTTTTTCTAAAAAATGAACAAATGTGCTATAGTAGGGATTGAACCTATGATCTCATGGGTGGGTGTTGGTATATGAACAAATAAGCCAAAGCCTAGTTCGTATGCTTCATATTTTCATGTGATATAAGATGTATCGAAGGCTAAGTCTTTTTAATGAGTCGTAATGCAATGAAATGAGATGCATTTTAAATATAGATATGTTTTGCAACTTTTTATGCATATTCTAACGAATATGCATTACTATTACACCCAACAGGAGAAAAAAAAATGCATGAAATATTTATAACAAAACCAACTATTATAGATAATTATTTTATTAACAATAATGAACAATAGCAGCAGCATCAACAACAACAACAAGCCTTTATCCCACTACATAGGGTTGGTTATATGAATCTTTTCTCCATTGTGTCCTATTAAGAGGCAAATTCTCATTTGAATCTAATAAAATTAAGACCATTTTTAATACTTTCTCACAAAGTCCTTTTAGATCTATTTCGACATTTTTTAATATAGACCAGATTTAATATATCTATACTCTCCTACGAGGCTTATTGGAAGACTGACATTTTATGTAATCAAGCCATCTAAAGATGATTCTCTCTATAATCTTATATGCTACTAGAACTACTCCAACCTTTTTGCGCATATACTCATTTTGCATTTGGTCTCTTAAGTATAAAACTACTCATCCACTTAAGCATCCTCATCTTAGCAACATTTAAAATAATTTTATACATCTCTTTTAAAGGCCAACATTCTATGTCATAAAGCATTGCAAGTTTCACCACTATCTAATAATATTTATTATATTAACACTAACAACGAGCAAGAAAAAAATTGATCTTTAAAATTTTTCAATGGACCACCTAAATAATTTAATCACAAAGCTTTGAGATCACATATAGAAAAATAATAGATCAAGATTTTCTGCATAAAATGAGAATCCAAATGCCTTAAATTTCATTAAATTCAATCACACTTTGCAACCAAATAATAAATCGAGGATACAACTAAAATGAAAAGAAGAGAGAGAAGAATCCAAAAATCCTGAGGAATTGGAAGAAGAAGAGTTTACATCCAGGAGGAAAAAAAAATCCTCAATTGAACGGCACACAGTGTGTTCTCTTATCGTGTATAACATGATATGTAAAGTGGCCGAAAACATCAAGAAATAAAATACGTGGATTACATCAGATTTTTAAATCCCGATTTTGGCTGGAATGTAAGCCAAAATGACTTGAAACATATATATGGCAAATCCATCATAAGGTATATATGGCAGATCCGGTACAATCCCAAGACAAAGATCAGATCACTAAGAATAAGGTATGGGATTTATTTGAGTACCTTATGCTAGGTCTGTCATAAGGTATAGCATAGTTATAATCAATTGATAAAAAAAACCTACACAGAAAACAGTTAACCAATACATCGAATATAATATCTATTATAGGATAGAAAAAAAAATGAACCTCAAGATGAAGATAAATGTAAGGTATTTCCGCTGCAACAATATCTGAAACTCAACAACAACCCTAGAGAAATATATAAAGGACTCAACTAAAAATGAACTTTTTTCCGCTACACATCTTCTAGATTGTTCTCCACCAAAAATTTATTTTCTGTTGGCATCCCATCTCTGTTGAGTGGACATCAAATCATTCTCCATCAACCACACTCTAACCACAAATTCAAATAAATCTCTAATACAAAATGAAACTAAGGGATGCCTCAAACTAACTCTCAAGACCCGCAAAGAGTAGTAACACTTCTCTTTAACACTACTAACTAGCTGGGCAACATATATGGAAAGGGCTGTAAACTCCGTCTTGTACTACATCATTGTCTACTGGCCTATCCACCATCAAATTTCTTTATCTACTGGCCTATGTTCTGTCTCTCCATGTAACATAAACACAATTAATAGATCCTTTCTTCATTTAATACATCACATACTATCAAAAGATATTGTTAGACCGGTCCATTCGATTGGTCCAGGTGGTCCAGGTGGAACCGGCCCAGGCACGAACAAGGCGGAACATCTCTGCCTCATGCGTTGGCCGCACGTACCGCAAGTTCACGGGAGCTCATTTAGGAAAGTTTTTGAATGAATTTTAGGAGAGAAATTGAATGTAGGGATTGTTTAGGGATTTTTCCTTTTGATTTGTACGTATGCATTTTTTTTTTATTTTAACCAGCATTAGAATTTGGCTGAAATTTGAGATCTCTTTGATTTCTTTTGGGCTCTAACGGCATATGGATTTGGACAGAATGATCCTCCTCTCGAATAGAAGATCAATTATATCTTGCTATTTTCCGTTTCTATTTCATCAAATAATATAAATTTATAATGTTTTCCTAGTTTTGTTTGGATTTTTGCGGAGAATTCTCCATGTTTTCTAAAGATTGATAGGAAATACTTGAAATCCACAACTGTTTCCTATAAAATTGGTATTAGAGTAAGTCTTAGGACCATTCTGGGGCTAATTTGGGCAAATTCTGTCGGCTGATTTTTGGCCGAAAAGGAGAAAGTTGTTGTTTTTGTAATCCAAATCCAAAATTTTTTGGATCTACAAAAATCTGAATCGAGATGGCGGCCAAGAAAGTAAATACGCTTGAAGAAAGGCTTGAAGGGGAGATGAATCAAATCAAGACGACAATTGGGGAAAGGATTTCCTCCATGGAAGAACAAGTAGCCAATCTCTGAGACATGATGAAGAAAATGTTGGAAATCCACAACCAAATGGCGGCTTCCGTGGCAAAAGGGGTGAAAGGGAAAAGCATGAATTCTAAAATTCGTAGGGTGGAAGATGAGGAAATCGTGGAGGGAGAAAGAAGAAAACCCTATTTAGAGCCTTTCCAGAGGAAGGATAGAGGAGGTAGGTATGGGAAAAGGGATGGGTATGGAGGGGCAGAGAAAAAGGGTGCTGATTGCGAAAGTCGATAGGGACATTATGGTCGCTAAGGTACTGATTTTGAAGGAAGAAGGGGGGAATTCAAAGGAGGTTTGGGCTATGGAAAGGCAAGGGAAGACTCAGAGATATGGGGTGGGCCGAGCACTTGGGAGAGAGGAGGCTATGGAAGAATAAGGGGGAATAGTGGAGATTAGAATGTGAGTAAGCTGAAGATGCCCATATTTGAAGGGGATGATGTGTACGGGTGGATTTATAAGGGGGAGAGATACTTCGCCGTCAATGGGCTGACGGAAGAGGAGAAGATAATAGCGCTAGGCTTGTGCTTGGAAGGGAAGGCGCTGTCATGGTACAAATGGAGAAACCAGAGGAGACCTATCAAGAGTTGGAGAGAATTCAAGGATGCATAATAGAACATTTCCAAATAGGCCGGGGAGGAGATTTCTATGAGCAGTTCTTTATTCTGGTGCATGATGGATTAGTAACAGACTACCCAGAGCGGTTCGAGCACCTGGCTAGTAGAGTGGAGCGATTATTATATATTATATTGGAGGGGAACTTTATGAAGGGGTTGAAGGAAGAGGTCCAAGCGGAAGCAAAAATTCTGATGCCTAGTGACTTGGGGGAGGCCATGAAGTTGGCACAACATTTGAAAAATAAAAAGAATCTAGAGAAGGGAGCCAAGTGCAGCAGCTCAGCAAGCTCTTATAAGATGACGACCACCCTTCTAGCACCTAAGGGGCCTGCATCAAGCAACATTAATGAGACCACTAGGGAGAAGCCAGTAGGAGGAGGGAGTGGGGAAAATTTCAAGAGGCTAACAGAGAAGGAAATGCAGGAGAAGAGGGCAAAGGGGGTGTGTTTCAGGTACGAGGAGAAGTATATGCCAGGACATCAGGGTAAGGATCGAACTCTTAAGATTCTCACTGTTTGTGATAACGAGGAAACTGATGAGGGAAGTGAGGGGGAGTTAGAGGAAGAGATGGAGGAGAAGTAGCATTTGTATCTGACCGAGGTTTCCTTGAACTTAGTGGTAGGATTCACTATGAATCATAACATGAAGGTGAAGGGGGATATAGAGGGAAGAGAGGTGGTAGTGCTAATTGATAATGGGGCTACCCAAAATTTCATTTCCACTCAAGTCGTCGACTAATTGGGAGTGAAATTGGTGGACACCAGTTGTTATGGGGTGATGATGGGTATAGGGAAGGTGGAAAAAGGCCAGGGACTTATAGAGGAGTGGTGTTGACCATCCAGGGGATTCAAGTAACGGAGGACTTTCTCCCACTAGAGTTAAGAAGTACTGATGTCATCTTGGAGATAAAGTGCTTGCAAACCTTGCGGGATGCCAAGGATAACTAAGGAGCACTCACGATGGAATTAATGGTGGATGGGAGAATGGTGGTTATAAAGGGGAGATGCAAGGTTATCCAAAGTCATGGTATCACATAAGACCATGGTTAGGGGACTACAAGAGGTGGGGGAAGCTTATCTGTTGGGATTACACAAGCTAGATGTGATCAATACCCCTCGCACGTCTTCGCCATCGTTAAAAGGGGGACTGAGGGGATGAAGCCCGGCTCTCGCTCTCTCTCTCTCTCTTGACCTCTCTGCTTGCTCCTTTCTGCTCTACCCCCAAGTGCTCTTCGATCCTTTGTGGTCGTCCGACTCCTCTCCTTCTATGACTTCCCCTTCCAGTTGGATCGGAAGCTACAACATTCGATCGGAAGCAACGAAGGGAGCTCGCTCTTTTGCGAAGTAAAGGTGACTTTCTCTATGTTGCAAGATTCTTCAGCGCCTTCGTTGTTGTCTGACTTCGCCCCACGACGTTGCCTCCCTGTTGTGTTGAAAGTTATAGCATTTTGACCTAAAGAAATGAAGGGTTCTCCGCACGCTGTGAAGACAACTTTCTCCCCTTTGGCGGCATCCTCGTTGCGGTCCAACTTCACCCATCAGACGGCATCCCTTCCTATGGGATCGAAAGTTACACATTTTAATCGGAAACAAGGAAGGTAGCTCCCTTGCTGTAATGGTAACTTTCTCCCCTACATGGGCTTCTTCAGCCAAATCATGTAAATCCTATGGCCGAACAATCCCTTGGGGCAAAAAATGGGCAAATTATTAGGTGAGGTGACCGAAGCCATCTCTGCGTTCGGTCGCCAATAGAAATGCGACATCTGTAAGGCATTTTTTTAATTTAATATGTTTGCTTTATGTTTTGTCAGAGTTAGCGACCCGACCCGATAACGCAGAGAAGAAATGGACTTCTCAGCGAAGAGGGAGGTGGAAGAGGGCATGGAAGAGGGAGTGCATGAATCGGAAAGGATGTATGAATCGGAAGGGCTGGTGTATGAATTGGGATCGGAACCTAACTTAGCCGAAAATTCCTCTGGTTTGAACATATCGGTAAGTTTCTTGGAAAAACGAGTTAGAAAGTTGTAAACAGTCAGTTTTAATATTATCGCCGTAGAAAGAAGACGTAGGTTTCAGCTCATTAGTCTTAGGATCTTTGATTTTGCGATTTTTAAGCAGAATAAATTTCTTTTGTCGAAAAAGTAAAAAAAATCTAATGTTGTTGTTGGTTAGTTTTGATTATTGATTTTAGGATAAAGATGATAAATAAAAAAACTGAACTTGTTGCGCTTTAGTTGCGCTTTAGTTGTGCTTTACTTTCTCTTTACTTGCTCTTTCAGGCTGTTTATAAAGATGAGACAGAAGCATATGAATGTTTTTGCACTTATGCTCATGATAATGGTTTTAGTGTCCGAAAGGATCATCACAGTTTTTGGCCAAATTCTAGAAAGATAAAATCGAAGGACTTTGTTTGTTCAAAAGCTGGTTTCAAGAAAAGTGATGATCATAATTCAGGAAAGAGAAAGAGATTCACTAGACCAGTTGTCAGAACTGGTTGTCCAGCCATGGTGAGGTTTGTCACAGATGAAGATGGTTACTGGCATGTCAAAAGATTTATTGAATCCCACAACCATGAATTAGCTAGCCCAGCCGATCGACACCTTTTAAGATCATGTAGGAATATCAGAATAATGGAAAACAGTTCAACTGTGTAGTATCACAATATGTTATTCTGCTCAGCCTGCATTACAGGATCTTGTCGGTACATTAGGTCCTAATTTTGTAGGGCAAAAATCGTGCATTGGTTTGGATTTACATCATGAAAATTTTGGGATGCAAAAAAAAAATAGTATTCTTTTGTTAGATATGCCTTCAAACACAGTAGGGAAAGAAGAGGGACAGATAAATAAAGCATCGCTGAGCTTGCTTGTCGCTTTTGGGTGTGTTCGAGAAAAATAGGAGAGAAGAATGAAGACCTACCCAGCGTAATCAAAAAATGTAAATACATGCGAGACCTGTAAGAAGTGTTGTTATTAAAACAGACACAGCATTCACCGCATTGTTGTCAAGAACTTCCATTCCTGAAATTCTGATTACAGTAGGTGTTTTTCTTCCAACCACCTTCAAAGAACAAGAAACAAGTTTCAGCTATCACAAATGAGAATATAAAAGAGCTTTTATTACCGCTTTTCTTTGCAAGCATAGCAATCACTTTCTTTCAAGCAACCTAACACAACCGATTCAGCCTAGAAGATGGGTCATCACTTTAAAATGCTGTCTTCAAAAACTTTCTTAATTTCTTTCCTTTGCTTAATTGATGAACTAGTTCGTTGATTGATGGAAAATCTCAAATTCACAAAAATAGAATAATACTGTTAAAAAGGATAGATTGAAAATGGTATAATTACTTTCTTCCGCAAAGTGCAAAATCCACTAAATTGGAGCGTTGCACCCAATATAGAATCAATTAGGCTTCCGCAAAGCCCAGCAATTGCAGCAATAGGAACTGCAAGAAGCTCTCTCCGCACAACATGAGTACCACATGAAACTGAGAGCCAACCGACCATTACAAAAGTCGATCCTATAACTAAGCCAGCTGCGGCAGCTGCTAGAAGGCCTTCTACAGAAACTGCGCCATTGGTGCCCTTTCGAACTTTCTGATCATGTAAAATATAGATGATTAGTGTTCATTCTTCTTATTACCGTTCTACCAAATACACAAAATACAAAATGAATTACTGGAATGCAAACAATTTGACAGATTACATCTGAAAAGAGATCAGTAGATTCAGGTGGAATTAACATCAAGATAATTTGCAGAAATATGTTCTCCCTCACTAATTAACATGGAAGGTACAACGATAAGGACTGGAGAAAATATATAATGGCTAGCTGTTAAAAAGAAGTGCAAACTAGAGATAAAGCAAAAAACACTCAACAGCAATGAGAGTAAGGATCCATCCAGCTAATTCTTACGGGATGATAGACATTTTCCCTTACTAAAAGCTACTCTGACATGAGCTTTTGATGATTATTTATATGTCAAAGCCCATGCTTTGAATTTTTACTTTTTTTTTTTAAGAGATGAAATATGTCCCATATACTTTATAAAGGAGCACATCAACTATAAAATTTAAAAAAGAATCAAAAAGGGACAAACCCTTGATACAAGGGCCAAAAAAATATAATCCCATGATATTTTTTCTAAAAAATGAACAAATGTGCTATAGTAGGGATTGAACCTATGATCTCATGGGTGGGTGTTGGTATATGAACAAATAAGCCAAAGCCTAGTTCGTATGCTTCATATTTTCATGTGATATAAGATGTATCGAAGGCTAAGTCTTTTTAATGAGTCGTAATGCAATGAAATGAGATGCATTTTAAATATAGATATGTTTTGCAACTTTTTATGCATATTCTAACGAATATGCATTACTATTACACCCAACAGGAGAAAAAAAAATGCATGAAATATTTATAACAAAACCAACTATTATAGATAATTATTTTATTAACAATAATGAGCAATAGCAGCAGCATCAACAACAACAAGCCTTTATCCCACTACATAGGGTTGGTTATATGAATCTTTTCTCCATTGTGTCCTATTAAGAGTCAAATTCTCATTTGAATCTAATAAAACTAAGACCATTTTTAATACTTTCTTACAAAGTCCATTTAGATCTATTTCGACATTTTTTAATATAGACCAGATTTAATATATCTATACTCTCCTACGAGGCTTATTGGAAGACTGGAATTTTATGTAATCAAACCATCTAAAGATGATTCTCTCTAATCTTATATGCTACTAGAACTACTCCAACCTTTTTGTGCATATACTCATTTTGCATTTGGTCTCTTAAGTATAAAACTACTCATCCACTTAAGCATCCTCATCTTAGCAACATTTAAAATAATTTTATGCATCTCTTTTAATGGCCAACATTCTATGCCATAAAGCGTTGCAGGTTTCACCACTATCTAATAAGATTTATTATATTAACACTAACAACGAGCAAGAAAAAAATTGATCTTTAAAATTTGTCAATGGACCACCTAAATAATTTAATCACAAAGTTTTGAGATCACATAAAGAAAAATAATAGATCAAGATTTTTTGCATAAAATGAGAATCCAAATGCCTTAGATTTCATTAAATTCAATCACACTTTGCAACCAATTAATAAATCGAGGATACAACTAAAATGAAAAGAAGAGAGAGAAGAATCCAAAAATCCTGAGAGAATTGGAAGAAGAAGAGTTTACATCCAGGAGGAAAAAAAAATCCTCAATTGAACGGCACACAGCGTGTTCTCTTCTCGTGTATAACATGATATGTAAAGTGGCCGAAAACATCAAGAAATAAAATACGTGGATTACATCAGATTTTCAAATCCCGATTTTGGCTGGAATGTAAGCCAAAATGACTTGAAACGTATATATGGAAAATCCATCATAAGGTATATATGGAAGATCCCGTACAATCCCAAGACAAAGATCAGATCACTAAGCATAAGGTATGGGATTTATTTAAGTACCTTATGCTAGGTCTGTCATAAGGTATGGCATAGTTACAATCAATTGATAGAAAAACCCTACACAGAAAACAGTTAACCAATACATCAAATATAATATTTATTATTATAGGATAGAAAAAAAATGAATCTCAAGATGAAGATAAATGTAAGGTATTTCCGCTGCAACAAGATCTGAAACTCAACAACAACCCTAGAGAAATATATAAAGGACTCAACTAAAAAATTGGGCATAAAACAAATTTTGCTTCAAGACAAAAATAACATGAAGAAACAAAATAATGCTTTACTCGACTAACATATGCATAATCAGTTTCAAGGGGTACAAATCGAAGAAACCTTCATTTATTCATAATCAAGTGATTAGTAGTATATACTCATGAATGCTTTCAAAGGTGTCTCATAAATAGCTACCAGGTCTTGATGAGGGTACTCTCTCTTAATAGGGGTTCCTTAAAAAAACTTGTTTGGGAACTACAAAGGGACTCGCTCAAAGGGACCGATGTGCTCAACTCACCCGAGCCTACTGTGAAGTTTTCCCTACAATATATGAACTAGGGCTCCACGTCAAATCACCATGCGCCACTACCTCTCTCACTGGCTATACCACAAATAATCCTGACTCGCCCAAGTCAGCTATAAGAAGCATCTACTTAGAAGACACACTGTTCAACCACAACCATCCGACTTAAAGCTCTTTCATTTCAATATCTCGATCTCCTTCCCCCTTAAGGATACATAAGATCTTCTACACAAGTCATTTCTCATGCACGATCATTTGCTAGGGTTCACTCGTAGACTCACCTATATCGTAGTCGATCCAGAGAGCTTGCTTGTTAACTTCACCCTCCTCCAGCCTATCCGGAGGTGACACATGCTAGACTAGGCATGGGCTCCGAATATTCACACCCCGGCCTCCCCTGCTTTTAGGAGAGTTTTAGTGAATTAAGTTTTGGGATAAATTTTCAAAAGACAAATTGGGTTTGAAATAAAACACTACCTAAAGATTTCGCCCTCATTTTGCGAGGACTCTAGATCTGAGTTATGGTTTCCTATAGGCGCAAGCCTCTATAGTTCACCTCCCAATAATGAGAGAGAACTTTTGATTAAGGCTAGTCGTCAAACATATACGTATAGATACGTGGTCTTTGGTGTATAGTAGCAACATGGGTTGAAATTTGAAATTTTAATATTTAAAATTAAAAATTTCACCATCTAGTACTTAAGAGGATGATGGAGGGAATGATGATGAACCCGATCAAGATCCCATGGTTCCATCGTCCCAGGTCATCATGTTCATTGGTCTACTTAATCAGAGGTAGTCGACCATCCTAGGATCACTACTTTCAAAAATGAACTTTTTTCGCTACACATCTTCTAGATTGTTCTCCACCAAAAATTTATTTTCTATTGGCATCCCATCTCTGTTGAGTGGACATCAAATCATTCTCCATCAACCACACTCTAACCACAAATTCAAAGAAATCTCTAATACGAAATGAAACTAAGGGATGCCTCAAACTAACTCTCAAGATCGACAAAGAGTAGTAACACTTCTCTTTAAGACTACTAACTAGCTGGGCAACATATATGGCAAGGGCTGTAAACTCCATCTTGTACTACATCACTAACTACTGGCCTATCCACCATCAAATTTCTTTATCTACTGGCCTATCTTCTGTCTCTCCATGTAACATAAACACAATTAATAGATCCTTTCTTCATTTAAGACATCACATACTATCAAAAGATTTTATTAGACCGGTCCATTGGATCGGTCCAGCCGGTCCACGTGGGACCGGCACAGGCACGAACAAGGCGGAACAACTCTACCTCTTGCGTTGGCCGCACGCACCGCAAGTTCACGGGAGCTCATTTAGGAAAGTTTTTGAATGAATTTTAGGAGGGAAATTGAATGTAGGGATTGTTTAGGGATTTTTCCTTCTGATTTGTATGCATTTTTTTTATTTTAAGCGGCAATAGAATTTGGCTGAAATTTGAGATCTCTTTGATTTCTTTTGGGCTCTAACGGCATATGGATTGGGATAGATTGATCCTCCTCTCGAATAGAGGATCAATTATATCTTGCTATTTTCCGTTTCTATTTCATCAAATAATATAAATTTATACTGTTTTCGTAGTTTTGTGTGGATTTTTGCGGAGAATTCTCCCTGTTTTCTGAAGATTGATAGGAAATACTTGAAATCCACAAGTATTTCCTATCAAATTGGTATTAGAGCAAGTCTTAGGACCATTCTGGGGCTAATTTGGGCAAATTCTGGCAGCTGATTTTTGGCCAGAAAGGAGAAAGTTGTTGTTTTTGTAATCCAAATCCAAAATTTTTGGATCTACAAAAATCTGAATCGAGATGGCGGCAAAGAAGGTAAATGCGCTTGAAGAAAGGCTTGAAGGGGAGATGAATCAAATCAAGACGACGGTGGAGGAAAGGATTTCCTCCATGGAAGAATAAATAGCCAATCTTCGGGACATGATGAAGAAAATGTTGGAAATCCACAATCAAATGGTGGCTTCCGTGGCAAAAGGGGTGGAAGGGAAAAGCATGAATTCTAAAATTCGTAGGGAGGAAGATGAGGAAATCGTGGAGGGAGAAAGAAGAAAACCCTATTTAGAGCCTTTCCATAGGAAGGATAGAGGAGGTAGGTATGGGGAAAGGGATGGGTATGGAGGGGCAGAGAAAAAGGGTGCTGATTCGGAAAGTCGATAGGGACATTATGATCGCCAAGGTACTGATTTTGAAGGAAGAAGAGGTGAATTCAAAGGAGGTTTGGGCTATGGCAAGGCAAGGGAAGACTGGGAGATATGGGGTGGGCCGAGCACTTGCGAGAGAGAAGGCTATGGAAGGATAAGGGGGAAAGGTGGAGATTAGAATGTGAGTAAGCTGAAGATGGCCATATTTGAAGGGGATGATGTGTACGGGTGGATTTATAAGGTGGAGAGGTACTTCGCCATCAATGGGCTGACGGAAGAGGAGAAGCTAACAGCGCTAGGCTTATGCTTGGAAGGGAAGGCGCTGTCATGGTACAAATGGAGAGACCAGAGGAGACCTATCAAAAGTTCTGATGCCTAGTGACTTGGGGGAGGCCATGAAGTTGGCACAACAGGCGAAAAATCAAAAGAATCTAGAGAAGGGAGCCAAGAGCAGCAGCTCAGCAGGCTCTTATAAGATGACGACCACCCTTCTAGCACCTAAGGGGCATGCATCAAGCAACATTAATGAGACCACTAGGGAGAAGCCAGTAGGAGGGAGTGGGGAAAATTTTAAGAGGCTAACAGAGAAGGAGATGCAGGAAAAGAGGGCAAAGGGGGTGTGTTTTAGATACGAGGAGAAGTATATGCCAGGACATCGGGGCAAGGACCGAACTCTTAAGATTCTCACTGTTTGTGATAACGAGGAAACTGATGAGGGAGGTGAGGGGGGAGTTAGAGGAAGAGATGGAGGAGAAGTTGCTTTTGTATCTGACCGAGGTTTTCCTGAACTCAGTGGTAGGATTCACTATGAATCATAACATGAAGGTGAAGGGGGAGATATAGGGCAGAGAGGTGGTGGTGCTAATTGATAATGGGGCTACCCAAAATTTCATTTCCACTCAAGTCGTCGACCAATTGGGAGTGAAATTAGTGGACACCGGTTGTTATGGGGTGATGATGGGTATAGGGAAGGTGGAAAAAGGCCAGGGGACTTGTAGAGGAGTGGTGTTGACCATCCAGGGGATTCAAGTAAGGGAGGACTTTCTCCCACTAGAGTTAAGATGTACTGATGTCATCCTGGAGATAAAGTGTTTGCAAACCTTGCGGGATACCAAGGACAACTAAAGAGCACTCACGATGGAATTAATGGTGGATGAGAGAAAGGTGGTTATAAGGGGGAGATACAGGGCTATCCAAAGTCATGGTATCACTTAAGACCATGGTTAGGGGCCTACAAGAGGTGGGGGAAGCTTATCTGTTGGGATTACACAAGCTAGATGTGATCAGGATAGAGGAGGGAGGGGATGTTTCTATTTCAGTGTAGCCCTTGAGTCAGCAATTTCGTAAGAATTTTCAGCCACCTAACGGATGGCCACCTACATGAGCATATCTCCACCTTGAGGAGAAGGTGGATCTTTGGGAGGGGAGTATTGTTAAACCGCTCCATTGGATCGGTATAGCCGGTGCACGCGGGACAGACCCAGACACGAACGAGGCAGAACATCTCCGCCTCTTGCGTTAGTCGCACGCACTGCAAGTCCACGGGAGCTCATTTAGGAAGGTTTTTGAACAAATTTTAGGAGGGAAATTGAATGTAGGGGTTGTTTAGGGATTTCCTTTTGATTTGTATGGATTAAATACTTTGTTTTCCTAGGATTAGGGCATCTTGAATTAAGCTGAAATTTGAGATCTCTTTGATTTCTTTTGCGCTCTAGCGGCATCTAGAGATTGGGAGAGAATTATCCTCCTCTCGAATAGAGGATCAATTGTATCTTGCTATTTTCCGTCTCTATTTCATCAAATAATATAAATTTCAACTGTTTTCCTGGTTTTGTGTAAATTTTGCAGAGAACTCTCGCTGTTTTTTGAAGATTGATAGGAAATACTTAAAATCTACAAGTGCTTCTTATCAGATTTTTCCAATATTTTAGCTAATCCTCAGCTACCTCATGCTCTACTGCTCCTTAGAATCGATGAGGATTTAAACTTAAAAATAACTACAAATGCATGTCTACCAACTCTAACTTGATTCCAACCATTTTACTTTAAACCACACCCATAAACTAAACTACTAAGCCAGCAAACTGCCTCACCGAGTCAAAAGTCATTACCCCCACTATATTTTGAACTATAGAAGCCTAACTGGAGCCCTATATATTAGCATCTCCTTGATCTTGGGGGGTTCATAATGCAGTAGACTTCTATCTAGAATAAGAATAAGGAGGATTCAATTATAAGCATGTATAATACATATACATATAGAAAATAATACTAGACTAGCCCTCAATTCCTTTACTACATTCGTAAATCATTTCTTTCATATGGCTTTGGTTAAGATTCAATTATTTCAAACTATTGCTCTAATACCACTATATTACGCCCCATAATCTTATTGAAAAATTAAATCTTAAACCTAATTATCTCAATTACAATATAACACATTCTAGAGTTGACTATATAATCTACAACCATTTACATAGAAGGCCAACTAAATTTCATTCCCAAAAGTATTATATACAGATAATCCAATCTAAGTTCATTATATATATCAAAATATAATCACTGGATTACAAAAATATCTCACAGTAGAGCTAGATTTTGACAATCCTAACCTTCTTGCCTTCTACTTGATAGAAATTTTTTTCCTTTTATAAAATTTCATAAATAACAGAGTGAGCTTCACATGCTCAATAACCCAATTCCTACATAAATATCAATGCCCATACTTATAATGTATAAATAACAGCTTTAAACATTAAATTCAAATGAACCAGAAATAACTATGACCTTTTTAGAAAAACATGAACAAATAAATTTGTTAAATCAGTGAATGTATCAGAATTTAACTTTTCTTACTTTTCCCAGAATGCATTGGTTGATAGAAAATATACTTTTATTTACACTTTCACAGAAGTAAATGAGTGTACTCATACAGAGGTTTCAGTGTATTTATGCAGAGATTTTAGAGTGTGCTTATCAGCAGAATGTTCTTTACATTTAAATATTAAGTCATTTAAAAGAACATGCAGCATATGGATCATGATATAGATCTTATAATGCCTACTACTAACTTCACTTCACTTCCCTTTATGCCTCTAAGGTTGAAGACCAACTAGATTTCGCTTATAAATTCATTTCCACTTATAAGTCTTGTAAACCTCCCACTCCTGCATAAAATAGATGAAGCTAGTGTTGACCTCGGACCGAACAAAACAAAAAAAAAAAATCACAAAATCTCATAGTTGTACGATCGAACGTGCGCACGTCGTCGCCATCCCGCGCACGTTCGACGTCGCATCTCACCATACCCTTCGCACGTCTTCGCCATCGTTAAAAGGGGGACCAAGGGGATGAAGCCCGGCTCTCGCTATCTCTCTATCTTGACCTCTCTTTCTGCTCTACCCCCGAGTGCTTCTTCGATCCTTCGTGGTCGTCCGACTCCTCTCCTTCTACGACTTCCCCTTCCAGTTGGATCGGAAGCTACAACATTCGATCGGAAGCAACGAAGGGAGCTCGCTCGTTTGCAAAGTGAAGGTAACTTTCTCTATGTCGCGAGCTTCTTCAGCGCCTTTGTTGTTGTCTGACTTCGCCCCACGACGTTTCCTCCCTATTGCGTTGAAAGTTATAGCATTTTGACCTAAAGCAATAAAGGGTGCTCCGCTCGCTGTGAAGACAACTTTCTCCCCTCGGCGGCATCCTCGTTGCGGTCCAACTTCGCCCCTCCGACGGCATCCCTTCCTGTGGGATCGAAAGTTGCACATTTTAATCGGAAACAAGGAAGGGAGCTCCCTTGCTGTAATGGTAACTTTCTCCCCTACATGGGCTTCTTCAGCCAAATCATGTAAATCCTAGGGCCGAAACAGAGGATTCATTCCGCCAAGAGATTTACGGGATGCTCGAATCCTATATACCCGATGCCATTTGGCCCAAATCCCGCTTAAGTTTTAATCTAATTATAATTAATTTTAGTTAAACTATAGTTAAATATAAATTAGATATAATTAACTTTAAATTAAATATAATTAATTAGATATCATTAATTATAATCAATTTATCATTAATTATAAATTAAAATAATTAATTTATAGTGCGTGACGCGCCAGTCAACCGCCTATACACGCTTTTCTTAGCGTGGTAGGAGGGAACTCAGTGCGACATCTGCGACGAAGGTAAGCAGCCCTCGACTCCAAAATCCTGTCCTCGATGTGTGACGAGCCGGTAAACTGCCTATACACAATTTTCTCTAGCGTGGTGGGAAGGGAACCCAGTGCGACACCTACGGAGAGGCATTACGTCTGGTGTATGGTTTTCTTAGCGTGGCTAGGATAATCTTAAGTACCCGTACGCGGCTCTGTACATGCAGGGAAACAACTATTTTTCTTTTGCAACAGGTACCGAAGACCCATACACGCCTTTCTCTGACATGGTGGGATTGAAAATTTCACGGCCGTGGTGTCTAACGACACCTATCATACACGCTTTTCTCTAGCATGGCGGGAGGCCCAGTTTCCTGTAGTTTTCCCTAAATGGGACAGACGCCGGGAGATTGTCGAATTTTTGGGTGAACATAAGATCGCATATGGACTTGATTGAACTCAAAGGACATGAATTGGGACTCAATTTGAACTCAAATGAATGAATTACAAGGACTTATATTTGAACACAAATCAAATAATTAATCAAGACTTGAAACTAAATTAAATAAGTTCGAACTTGAACCGGATTTGAATATCAACTGAACATAATTTGAACTCAAGTAAAGACTTGAGTTGGACCACAGGGGACTTGAACAAGAACCTGAACTTTCAAGAACAACAGGTGACTTGAGGGACTTGAGTTTGAATGGACTACAAAGAGCTAACCTTATAACAACATACAAAACTTAAGCGGAATTGAACTTGAACATAGTGAATAAATACAAAGAGCTCAAGTGAATGAGAATGAAAAATTGCAAACAATGACTCATGACTAAGGCATTGAAAGGTACACGAACAGATGTGGCATGCCACCTATAAGAGGAATATAACACATCAATAAAATAAATGAGTTCCTATGATTCATCATGGGGAATTTTCCACGCATGCAATATTCAAACTACAAGTAGAGGGGAGGACTTATGATGGTTATTAGGAATATGCTACGAATACGGTGAAGTCATTCGAACTCGCCCACAATCAGTCATGCAAGCAAATACAATTCTCTCCCTATAAGTAGAAGGATTTGACAAGCAGAACTCCGATTTGATAAGTGCATAATGGAGATATGAACGTCAAGTGCTAAATCAGGATATACATATAGACATATCGAACTCCACAAACATTGAAAATGAAAAGGAATGTGTGGCCTGATTGTATGCTAAAGTGTAGTCTTTAGCAAACATTCCACTTACAAGTGGTGGCAGTTGACATGCAGAGTTCACATCAATCACTCAAGTAAATACAATGATTCCTATAAGCAAGCATCAACGAGCAATAATCACCTATAAGTGACAAGCAACGAAATTAAGATGACTTATGGCCTTCAACTGAGCAATAAGTAAGCGCAGTAAATTCGTTGCAAATCCTCAGCAAATAAAGGCAGGTGGAATATAGCAGATACATGCACCTACGAAGTTCTATGGGTGACAACAAACGTCACGCAGTAAATGTTAAGGACACACTTGCAGTTAATAAGAATTTAGAGTTAAACAATTACACTAAACCTCCCTCGAGTGAGGATAAAAGGTCTGTAATACATACAATCTCTCTACGAATACAAATGTATGCACAAAATGCCACCTATGGGTAGATGTAGAAAAACTTTAGTAAATGCAGTATCATGTAGTCAATTTTAGTATGTGAATGAATACATCTACCTACCTATAAGTAGTGGTAGCGGAGGTACTGAAAAGACCAAAGACCACAGCACATTCGAGGTGCCTATCAATTGTGGTAGCAAAGACACTATAGCACCTCCACAACCAATATTTGTCTAACATCTATCAAATACATCGACTCCCTACAAGCAAGGGCAGAAAATATGTAGTGAAGTACAAATGTCTACGTGATTGTAGGAGACCCGTCATACGCACTACATGCCATCTACAAGAAAACATCAGATGACATGCAACAAATGCAAGTGTCTACAGGCCCTTGCAGGAGACCCGCTATACACACAAAAGGTCGTCTACAAACAAAATGTCAAATGATTACAGTGAATGTAAATCCCTACGAGTTGATGAAGAAGGCCCGTCATACATTCAACATGTTATTTACAAGCAAATGCGAAAGAAACTACAACAGATACAAGTATCTACAACAGAAAGTAGGATATTCGTTAGTGCACTACAATCCATCTATAAAAAAAGATTAGTGCACGATAGTCTACCTGTATAAAGCAGCGCACAACTCTATTCAGAAGCTGCTACGCCACACCACCGGATCCGCAACATTCATGCAAGCGAACAAAAGGCATTTACAAATATTCCAAAAATGCCCCTGCACATGTACCGTAGTCTGTATACACATAAGTACACAAGGGATAAGTGTAATCATAAACCTGCATGGGCCCCAGCGAGCGTGTTATTAGTACACACGTGACATCTAGGGATGTTGTGCAGGTCAATAAGTGAATTCAAAATCGAACTTGATTCTTATATGCTAATCAATATAAGTCGACAAAATTCAAACCATCAAACAAATATATGGTTGCGGCGACCGATATATTTGTCTTAATACATTCATATTAGATTTTCAAGATCTATAACAATGAGAATTCACTAATAAAGGCATAAAGCCTATGAAACCCGATCCTCTATCAACAAGTTGATGGGGTAGACAAGGTTTAGTCAATGAAAATGACCCTACACACCCCGATGATGGCCACATTGAACAGAAAATCTCAACCGGAGGGATTTATGAATAATTCAAAATGTCATCCCAAATGGCCCCAAAATCCAAATATCCAACATTCCAAATATAAGAAATATTTAAAATTGAAATAATCCATCAAACTACTTAAAGCAAAATTCATCCACCCTCCGCAATAGTTTGTCGGGTGGACAAAATTGAAATTTACTTCAGCTCACAAAGAGCTAACGCCTAGTCAAAAATATCACTAAGATCCATTCTCAAACAATCTCCGGCCAATAAGGATGTGGTACGTGTCCTCTGACCGGCAGTTTTGTTGTCAAATAGCACCGCATGATAAACGATTATAATCCAGGGCCCTCTGAACTGAGTGGTTTTGCCGCCAAATGGCACCATGAAATACCGGTTATGGCCAGAGCCAATATGTTCCTTAGTAACATCAAATCCTTGAGATATGAATCAATTGGATATGATCGATAGGGCGCAAAGCCCTCTTTCAGCTAAGGTGGATTCAAATTTGTCCTCTTAGACAAACATTCACCCTAAGTCTACAAGGTACCCTTGGAGAAAGCAACCCATGGCTGCGACAAGGATCCTTCTGTTTGGTTGAGTCGACTACCTCTGACTAAGTAGACCAGGGACCACGATGACCCGGGACGATGGAACCATGGGATCTTGATCGGGTCCATCATCCATTCCCCCACCAACCACTTTAAGTGTAAGATGGTGAAATTTCTAATTTTAAATATCAAATTTTCAACCTTACAGATATTCCAAACCCATGCTGCTACTATATGTCGGCTACCAAGTATCTACGGATACGATGTGTTCATCGACGACTAGCCTTAATCGAAAGTTCTCTCTCGTTACTAGGAGGGGTAATAAACTACAATGGCTTGCGCCTATAGGAAATCAGATCTCAGATCATAAAATCCTCGCAAAATGAGGGCGAAATCTTTGGGTAGTGTTTTATCTACAAACCCATCTCCCTTCCCAAAATTAACCTCGGAACTTAATTCCGTTAAAACTCCCCTAAAGAAAAAGCGCAGCGGGCGGAGGCCAGGCCAAATTTTTGGAGCCCACAGCTAGAAATAACCTCCCACATCCATATAAAATAGATGAGCCAGAATTAGAATTAAAATAGAACAAAAATTCAAGCCCATATAACAAAACTTGTAGTATACAATTAGTATAATTTTATCATCATCCTCAACCAATTGAGATATTTTGGGATCGAATATGGTATAAAAAATAATATATTATCCCAAAAGATAAAAATATTATTTCATAATATAGTCAATAAAATTCATAATGTGTTTTAATAGAGATTTTCTCCTATTTAATATTTGTTTAAAAAGTGTTTATTTTATTCCGAGATACAGATGCCCCATAAGAGCAAGTTCATATGGTTAATTACATAACAAATATCTATTCATTAAGAATATTTTTTAATAAATTAATGGTTTCTTTGAAGTCATCAAAACATTGGCTAATGTTTAATTTTTGAATTTGAGAAATTGGTTTAGAGATTTAGTTTTTGGAAATTTCATGGGATATATGATCAACTTTAAATAAAATTTTAGAAATGAAAGTCAAAGAATGGAAAAAATATAAGCACTTAGATTCTCCGAAACTCAAAGGTGCTCACATTATTATATTTTAGACTTTACATTTTAAAATTAAATTTTTGTTTAAGTTGATCAATTTGATTTAGAAAGTTTGAACTTAAATTTGAGAAATTCTTTACCTATGTTGAAAAAAATGCTTGAAATATGAGGGCTTCTAAGGTGACTGGAGTCAACCTCGGCCTCAGATCCTAAATCTAAGGTGAGAACTATAAAGGGGCAATGTCTTGAACTTAAATCTAATGGGATGTAAGGGACTTATAAACCTACACCTCATCTGAGGCAAAAATTAGCCTAACCTCTGGATTTATAACTCTGGCTGGAAAGAGCTGCCAGCTAACCCACTTATATGTTTCTAAAATCATGAGGTATGGTCTCATGCACGTGAAGATTAGAGAGTGTTTTGATTTAGAAGATAGAACTTACAATTTGACTTTTAGGCCAAGATGTTTGGCCATGTGGATATGAAAATACTGACTCACGAAATACAAATTTTTGTTATCTAGTCCTTAATGTGAGAATTTCTACATGAACAATACTGAGTTAAGCATGATTATGTTATTTTTGAAAACTAGGCTCATTAGAGTGAGCAATGCAAATTTTCTTTTATATAGAAAATTAGTTATCTTATAATTGGTTTTAGATTGCTTATATGTTAATTGGCAGAAAAATTAGTTTTATCCTAAGAGTCTACTACATAATAAAATTTAAGCCACTGTCACTCAAAGAACGTGAAAAAATCTAAGAAAAAAGCATTCATTTCTAATATGTACTCATTAAAAAATTAAATATGTATATAAGTATAATCAACCAAAGCAGAAAAGTATAGTGTAAATTCCAATTATTACAATTATAATTGGCAGCTAAGTTTAGCTTATGGGTCTTTAAACTTTAGATTTTAGATATATCTAAGGCTTTGTCTTAGGTAGGTACATCCTTCTGGTCCATTTATATAACTATATTTAATATGCCTAAATAATACTTCATAAGTCCAATTTTTTTAATGTGAAAATACTTAAATCTGCAAAATAAAGATTAGGAAGCATATAATATATATAACAAAAATGATATCCCAAAATTTCTTATAATTAGTGTCAAGTCCTATTTATGTTCTAATGGTCATGCCTCCTTGAGGTGTTTTTAAGCAACACCGATAAACAAGTATTTTTTTCGGATATTTAAAAGTTGTTTATAACTGTTTATAATTAAATTTTAAATTCATGTCTATTCATTTATGACTAACATAAAAATTATATTATTATTGAATATAGATGTTTTTATTTTGTATTTCTATGGCTCAAGTGATATTATGCACTTAGAAATATTTGAAATTTTAGATTATTGATTTTGGAAAGATTTGGTCTCAATACTCCTGAAAATTGTATCAAATAGTACAAATATCAAAAGAATGCACAAAGGTTCGCAAAATATGAAAAAGAGGCACAAAATTAGCACAATGTCAAAAGATGCATAAAAAATGTGCAAAATTTGAAAAAGAATGGCGCAAAACGCCACACTGTAGTAATTATCTTCTTTCCAAATTTCTTTCAATCTCTTAATTCAAATTGATCTTATGTTCATGTTTATTTCTATTGAACTTTAAATATCGATTTTTTATACATCTCTCTTGTAATGATTTCTTATTCGAATGTCTAAATTGAATCATGTCTTGATAAATTCTTCTTACTTACAATGTTATATCACTTCTTAAATTTTATGAATTTCTATGATTGACCTAATGTTATTAGTTTTTAGATTGCATACCTTATAACAATCACCATTTAGATTAAATTTTCAAATGAATTTCATATAATTACTTACATTTCTTGTCTATTTTTTCTTCACTTTTTATTGTTGTCAAAAAAGGGGGAGAATTATTGTGTGTGTATGTTTTGTTTTTATTGTGTTTGTATGTTTCATTTTGTTTTCATTGTTTTATTTGCATTTTGATTTTGTGTTTGACTTTGTAATTTTGTTAAAAAAAATTTAAAAAACAAAAATTTTGTTCTTTGGTTCAAAATGCCTTCTTATTTTCATGTATTCATCTAATTCAGGGGGAGTTTAGGAGATTTGTTTAATTTAAACAATACAAACAATAATTGTTTGCCATCACCAAAAAGGGGGAGATTGTTAAGATAGTTGTATTTGAATGCTTTTACATTTTTGCAACTTATGTAGTTTTTGATGATTCCAAACATTATTGTTCAAAATGTGTAATTATTCTCCTAACAAATTTTTAGAAGATTTGTATTGCTCTTGTGTAGTACTAACATTTCAGGAAAAATGAACTCACAACTACGAAGACTTCAAATCAAATTCAGAATGAGATAACTTTGTAAATTTGAAGTTTGTTTTCTTTGAGATTAAATTGAAAGGAAGTGTTGTAATTGAGTGAATAAAACATACACACACACATATAAGGAGATCATAAAAAATTTATTCTGTTTGTACTCGACGATATACGTTCGTACGGGACGATCAGACAGTTATCTCCTATTGAGCACATGGAACGAATAGGAACTTGCTTAAAAATTTTTCCAAGTCCTATTCGTCCAGGACGAATTTTACAATCATCCAGTATATTTATTCGGGTCGAACCTGACCCGACCCGGATCTAAACGGTTCAACCTGGACCCGACCCGTTTTGGCAAACGGGTTGGACATTTCAACCCAGACCCGACCCAGCCGGGTTGCCAGGTTGCCGGGTTGACCCGACCCGAGGACTCAACCTGGTAGTGTCGCGCGCGGCCCGCGATTCGACAGCTGGACGCGCGGCAGCGATAGCTTCGGGCGAAGCGCGACATACGGCGGCAGCGGGACGACACGCAGCTGGCGAAGCGCGGGCTGCGTGGCACACGGTAGGAGAAGCGCGGGCACGAGGCAGGCGAAGCGCGGGCTGGGCAAGCGGGCAGCGGGTAGCCGGGCTGGGCAGGCGGGCGGGCACGCGGCTGGCAAAGCGGGCAGCTCGGGCTGGCAGGCGGGCAGCGGGCAGCTCGGCTGGGGCAAGCGGCAGCCGGGCGGGAAATTTCAAATTTTTTTTAAAATTAAACGGGTTGTCGGGTTGACCCGGCAACCGCCGGGTCAACCCGACCCGACCGTTTAATCAAACGGGTCAAATTTACGAACCCAAACGGGTCGGGTTCAACCCAGATTTTCCGGGTCTAGTCCGGGTCAGGTTTTCGGATCGGGTCAAAAGTTTACACCCTAGTATAACCTTCGTACCGGACGATACCTAGTTCATACGGAGACGATCAGCTGTCGAAGATATTTCGTAACACATGTACAAATGGGGTCTTTCAAATCGTTTAAGTAAAATCGTCCAGGACGATCCACGATCGTACAGGATGATCCACTAACGTACATAATTGAAAAATTGTAATTTTTGGGCAGTTTTTCTATCTTTGTATATATATCCAATAGACTGCATCAATCTTTTTGTCATTTGATCTTCATGCCTCTTGAGAGATAAGCCAAGGAGAGAGTGGAACAGAGCATTCAAAGGAGGATTCCTACCATTGGAGCGAGAAGGCTTCACTTGGATTTCAAATGTAAGAGTCTCTACTTGTGAATTGGGATACTTTCACTCTTTCCTTCTTCCTTCTAGATTCTTAGTGAAAGATCTGTCAAGAAGATCCGGTTCTCTACCGACACTTTGAGAGTGTGAACAGACGAAGGTTCGCTGCCTACACTTGGAGAGTGTGAATAGCCGAAGGGTTCGCTGCCTACACTTGGAGAGTGTGAATAGCCGAAGGGTTCGCTGCCTACACTTGGAGAGTGTGAATAGCCGAAGGGTTCTCTTGCCTACACATAGTAGAGTGTGAATAGCCGAAGGGTTCTCTGCCCACACTAGGAGAGTGTGAAAGGACGACGGTTCTCTGCCAACACTAGATTGTGTGAAAGGAAGGACGACGATTCCCTGCCAACACTGGGGGA
>NW_021319889.1:854786-868341 GCF_001605985.2 Dendrobium catenatum | reverse complement strand
AGAATTTTTTTTATTATGATAATTTGTTTACTCCCTCTTGGACATGACCAATAATAGAAAAGAGTATATATATATCTCTACCCTAACCCTTAAGGGAAAGTTCCCATAACACAATCAATATAATAGGAATCACACAAAATATAACAAACACATGCATTGGGAAAAAAATTATAATCTTAGCAAGCTTAGGTGCTATGCACCTAAAGTGTGTGCAGGTTATATGGTATGTTACACTAAAAATAGTGTTTTGTTTTACAGAGGAATAAATGAAATTCAGCTTTAATCTAAGAGGTGATTTCACTTCGAGTTATTTATAACTTAAAGTTTTTATTTGATTTTTAATTATTTTATATTTAAAAGGGTTATGAAAAATCCATAAAACAACCACTATTTACTTTTGAGGCAAGCCTACTATTTATCATATCTTAAGAATCAATGATATAGGTATTCAACCTTTTGGGGTTCTTTAAGTATTTGGATAAGAAAAAAGTGTTTACTTGAGTAAGATAAATATACTTAAGGATTTAACTTAGGACTTTATGAAATCAACCTAATAGGAAAGGGTGAATTTCAACAAAAAGAGGCTCCTAAAGAAAAATATAGAACCTTATATTTTAATTATCATGAAAGGATGATATCACTTATTTTTGTTAAGTGAAGAGCTACTTAGAGTTTGGGTCTAAGAGGATGTGAGATTATCCATTTAATTTGAATCAAATAGAAAGGCTTCAGCCTGAGACCAAAGAGGGAAAAACTCTTATTGGATTTGGGTTCAATATATATGGCTTGAAAGCCTAGAGAAAGAATTCTATTTAACATTTCCCCTACTTAGGAGCCCTCTTTTGTGTGTTAGTTCCCCCTTGTACTTATTAAGGTGTGATGTATAATAGGTGAGTACCGATAATCTCCTCAACATGTTGTCGAAAATCTATTATAATATGTTATTGAGAAGTTCTCTCTTTTATATCTTTGTTGCAAGCTTTAAAGATAGAAGAATGGGAAATTACCTGACAGACTTTGACGGGGTTGTGTAAAAGGACGACGGTTCTCTGTTGCACTGGGGAGTGGTGAAAAGAGTGTGTTGTAAAGGCTTCTCCGCCTTGCTGTGGGTGCAAAAGGAGAGTCACTATTGGTATTAGTGCAATACTCAGAGGGTGCCTCTAAGGAGTGAATATAGGTCTGATTTTAGACCGAACCACTATAAATCTGGTGTCATTTACTTTACTGTTTTTACATTTTCGCATTTTAATTCTTAGTCTTAAAAACTCTGTGATTAAAAAAAACTTTTTCTACAAAACTTAAAAGAAACAATTTTTATTTCGGTTCAATATAATTTTAAAATAGGGCTTAAAATTTTTTAAACTACCAATTCACCCTCCTCTTGGTAGCCTTTGGGACATTAACTTAGGCTTAACAACCTAATTACTAGACTCAACAATAATTAAAATATGTGGAATAGCAAAACTACCTCAAGTTATATAGCTTATAAGTTCAACTAACAAATAGTAAATATCACAACAACCCATATTAAATTGGTGAACCTCCACAACTACCTACTATAAATGTAATTAAAAATAAATATTAATATATCAAATGCCCTCCAACCACTATGTTATAGACTTCTGGAAGTGGTCGGACTAAGAGGTACCGAGATAATATATAGAGTAGTACCGGCGTGTCACTTATTAGTACTGCTTATTACCAACTCCAAGAAGCGGATGGACCGAGCGGTATCGAGCGGTATCAAGTGGTATTGAGTAGTACTGAGTGATACTAAGATAATATATGATAGAATAAAGAAAAAAGATGTACATTCTGTTAACATATGCAAATTGCAAAATACAGTACATCAAATATTACAAAATTCAGTACCGAGATAATATAGAGTAACATTTGAACAAACAAATACAAATATACGTTATCAAATTCAAATTAATAAATATTTAAAAATCAATCAAGTCTCTCTGCATCAATTAATTCATTCATCTTCCTTAGATATACAGGGGTCGGCTAGGTGTTTGATCGACGGAGGGTGAACTCGTCTGTGAAGCATTCTAGTATATTTGGAAAGATAACCTGAATAATTGGTTCTACTGATGTACATTATTTAGTTGATGGAGTAGCTTATTTCTCAGTTTTCTTTTTCTTTGATTTTCTCTTCTCCTAATGACTCTTCAACCTTGCATTAAATACACCTTTGGGCCTTCACTTTAGTGTGACTTTTAACTTTTTTGTCCCACTTGTATTCTCAATGAACTTATGGTTCTTTTGTCATTAAGTATTAAGTCAACATTTTCAGCCATATCGTTCATTGCAGTTAACATGTACTATTTTTCTATGCTAATTTGATATGCGAATCTGAAATAATTTTGGAATATCATACCTCATAAGCGATGAGATGGGTAACTTTATTTCCCATACATGTCATCGTCTACCTAGTATAAATATCTTTCTAGCTCTAGATGGATATCTCATAAGTAGGTATTTCAGATCAATATTAATAATATCAAATTGTCTTATTAATCTTAAACAGTGAGAACATAGTAACCCTATCATATTAAACTTTACACAACTGCATTCAATGGTATCCTCTTTTTTATTAAAATGGGCAGTCCAATTATGAGATTAATCAATATTATTTACATTTTGATGAAAAATGTTGATGAGTCACTTGAGGTGTGAGCAATGCACATTCAACCTACACTATGTAAAAACTTCTCCTCAAAGAATAAATATAATTTTTTTGAACAAAATTGAGTGGCTTGCTTGAGTATTGGACTACTTTTAATAAAAGGTACAATATCAAACTAACTCTATTTGAAATCTTCATCTTGTACATTCTAACATCATATCTTTATCACCTTTTATAACCCCAAAAAATAATCAGTTATGCTACTTGTAGGCTTAGAAATGGTGTAGCATGCTATGTTAGTGGATTCTCTATGCTGTGTTGAAAGAATACCAAGGTTAAAACAACTCTTGTTGATTGTTGTGGACTGTTTCTTCCTTATTTTGTAAAGTTCGTTCAACCAGTCATGGCTGTGGAGGTCCCCTTCATTGACAATTTCAGCCCAAGTACTCTCAAACTTCTCCTCAAAATTACACTTGCTTAACATCTATAAAAGAGGCATCTAACTTTGTTGTAGCTATTAAAGCAGCACACCTTTGACAACACTTTCTTGGTGATGTGCCATTGGTACAGCCTATGGCATATTTAAGGTAATACAATTTCTATTTCACGAGCCATTACCTGGTCCTGATCAATAAATATTATAATGGGATATTTATCACCCATAATTCACAAAAATATTCTAAACAACCATATAAATGATTTAATTATTTCATCTGATAGAAATGCCACCTCTAAAAGAACATTCTGTCAATGATTATTAACTCCAATAAAATGTGCACATACTAGATTATATTTGTTAAGTCTACAGCTAGTATAAAAAACTATAACATCTCCAAAGCAGTCATAATCTATTCTTTCCACCCCATTAACCCAAAAAAAATCAATAATTTATCATCTTCATCAGTTTGGATGTCCCATGCAAACATGTTATCATCAATTAGTCAATCTTTTAAAAGTTCAATTAGGGAATTGGTGACATTCTCAATATTAGCTCTTTTCTCTTTCTGAATATAGTTATATGCATCCCTTTTAGAGAATCATACATTCTCTCTTCCTTCAACTTCATTAGATAGGTATGTAAATGCATCAAAGGTTCTTATTTCTTCTATCATTGATTTAAAAACATATGTTTTTTCATCACTAATATTACTACATGATATAAGCAAATGTTGATCTTCAGGCCTTGCTAATTCGTGATTGTGGCCCTTTATGCATTTATGCACCGTCCATACTCCATCTAGGTCGACTAAAAATCTAATCATCGCAGGAAACGGTCATGGTATTGGATTTTCTGTATTTTGATTTGGAGTTCAAGTCAATGCCCTTCTTAAATAAGTTTTCGACAAACAAAATTCTTGCATCATATGTTTCTCAAATTAGGCTAGTAACAGTAATGTTCTTTGCAAACACTAAAATCAAGATTATGAGTGTAATGACATTACATGGCATATGCTTCTTTCTTACTATTACACACAACTTACAAACAAGAAAAAATAATTAAACACTTCGATTTTAATATTGGAAATAAAGACACCAATTGTATCCACCGATACACAGTATTGGTACCTAGCGGTACTACTAGAAGTACCGAGCGGTACGAGCACCTAGCGTTACAAAGCGATGGCATACGAACGAGATTAGCCAACAAAAAAACATTTCAAGGAAATTTTATAAAAATAAAGAGTGAAATATCATATTTATCGATAATATCTCTGAACTATCTTCTGTAGTTTGCTATAGAACATCTTTCTTACTTTGATGGGTCTCTTGCGAACTGTCTTCCATGTCCGTGCAATATTCGACGTCCTCCAAATCGGTTTCCATCTTCATAGCTTCCTCTATTTTCTTTCTCCTCTTTCTAAGCTTTCAGATGACGAGAAAATCTATATTAAGTGAGGTATATACCCCGCGCCATCTATAAAACCCTTAGGAATTACCGCATTTTTTTTCAATTTTTTGCGAATAGGACGGGACGGGTCATCGGGTCGCGCTGTAAAGAAAACTTGATAATTAGAATGGTGGGGTAAAAAGTGGGCTCCACGTTGCACAATATTATAGGACTCCGGATGCCCGCATCCAAAAAAAATTCCTATCATTATGGAAAGAGTGACGTTTAACTAATTCATATTTTTCTGCCATATGATTGAATTGATTGTTTTGAAGAGCTTAAAATTTGTTAAACGATATTTTTATGATAAATGCATGCAAAGAGAGATAAAAAAATGAAGAAACTTTCGTTTATTCATGAAAACCAACTTCTATCTCACCAAAAAAATGATTAGATTGATGGGACTGAGACGCCACATCAAAATTTATATTTAAAAAGGGAGAAGAAAGCCGAGGGCAATGGCCTTGTTTCATTTGGCACCTCAAGTCACATCTTTTTTCTTTTTAAGTGCAAGGGATGGTACCAAGCATGAAAGGCCAAAGTTGATTTCATGTAAAAATAAATAAATAATAGTAAAAAGGACAAATTATTTGTCTTAAAAAATACAGACTTACTGTTTTCCTCGTGATTTTTTAATTTCTTTGTATTATTATGAAACATTCCAATGGGGATATTCATCTTTTTTAAAAGCTTTTCTACCTTCAATTTATTTTTAAAAATGGACCAAAACAATAAATAAACATTTATGTTTTCATGGAAACAAATATTAATTTAAACCTAATTTTATCATGATTAGGCGTAATTTTTTATAATTGTCTTGTCATTTAAAAAATAATTATATATGATAAAGTAAGAAGAATTTCTCAAGAAAGTCACTGATAATATTGATAGAGATTTAATAATATCATGAAGGAAATTAAATAATATTAATATCATAGATTTATTAGATTGGTCATAAATCATTTACTTAGGCCAAGGGCGGAAGCCCTATCAGCCCGGGGGCAATTGCCCCCCCCCCCCCCCCCCTCCCTCAAAAAAAAAAATTTTTTTTTTCCATTATTCTCTTATTTAGGTAAGTATTGTACTATTCTTTATGAAATTTGTCATCCTTAATATATTTTTTAGTCTTTATTACAGGTCGAACCCTGTCAGGAGGCGCTGCCCCCTGGGATCCCCAACATATCTACTAACAGTTATAAGTTTGTGCCCCTTGAAAATTATGATTGGTTCCGCCCCTGACTTAGACTATAATCATATGAAATTAAGAGTCTATTTGTGACAATATTCTTATTACTTTGCTTCATATCACAATCAGAGTTTCATTTGAGTAATGCTTTCTTGCTTCTTTTCACTAATTTTATTTTGGAAAAATATTTTTTCACAATTGGATTTGCTAATATGTTGTAACTATAAGGGTTTGTTTTGTATAACTATAGCTTTTTATAAAAGTGATTGAGAAGTATTATAGTGAAAATAGTTTTTTTGAAAGCTGCTATCATAGGTAATTAATGCAATGAAAAAAATATAACATTGAGTTTTCTTGAATGCAATGAAAAAAATAGCCAAAAAAAAATTATAATTACGATTAGAAAAGTAAAGCAATAAAAAATTTTGTCCCAAATATATCATAAGAAAGAAGCTGTATACTTTTTTTAAAAAAATATAGTTATAATATTCACATAAGCTTTCAAAAAAATATTTATATAATAGCTTTATAACCATTTTTACAAAATAAGTAATAAATTTTTATAGTAACTTATTCACATGAAATATTTAATTATGTGAAAGTTAAGGATGATCAAATTTCACAAAAAAATAAAAAATTCAGATAATCTTAACATAATGGTATTTTGATAACATTTCCCATTTATTGATATTTTATAGTTTGTTTATTGTATTATATATTATCCATGAAAAAAAAAAAATTCATGATCTGTCACATTTCTAATAAATAAAGTTAAAGTAAAGCACTATCAAAGAAAGAGAAAGACGTGAAGCAATGTAACAAAATACTAGCTTTTCAATAATGGTGTTTCTTTTTCCATGATAATAAAAAAAACGCATATAGGAGAGACTGTACTGCTCAACCCTAAACAAATAACTACTGTTGGAGGAGATTAATAGTGTTTTTGTTCTTTCTTGATATTTTTAGATGGTTCAGATACGCCACCCTGAGATCTTAACAGCATTTAGCATTCCTTAGGGCTAAGTTCTGTGCATTGCATGTGGAGTGAGGACAAATATGACTTGAAAGCTTCCAGATATGTATAGTTCTTGACATTTTCTATCCATGCATGTTGTGAGAGCCATTAATAATCCCAAACACAGAATTAGGCTTAATAAATAATGACGCTGTGATTATTAATGGATTCATTTCGATCAAATATTTGAATTTGACAACAAAAAATTAATTCTTTCAAATATAATGTTCCTAAAAGTTTTTAATATTGAATCTATTTATATAAGACATTATAGATAATCAATATTGATAAAGATAATGCTTATTCCACTACTTATGGTGAAGACATATCACTCTCAGCTTAATAGAAAAGGTCTCTCCATCTTCTTTTCCAAATGCTATAGCTTTTTAGAACTGTTAATCTAGTGGATTGGTTTCTAACCAACTGCTTTACTGTAAACCGTCTGATGCATTGAAGATTTCACTGAAATCCTCTTATATATTTTTATCTTTTGTCCTGTAAAAGATAGAGACTAAGGCTTAGTTTAGGACGGTTTTTTTATTATTTCTTAAAGTAGCTTTTTAGTATTTTTTTGTATTAAAAACTGTTTTAAGAAGCATGAAGAATGTCGTCCCAAATTAAGTCTAAGTTCTGTGCATTATTGTTCTTTGCATTTAGCTTCCTAGAGGGCTAAGTTCTGTCATTACTATTCACATTTACATTCACTTTACAGTTCTTATATTGCATATTTATTTCCCCTATGATGAGTCGCATGTGAAGGTTTATATCATAAAATTAGTTGTGGATGATAATCTTGATGATTGAACATTTACTGATGTGCTAGAAGATACTAGAGGACAAACTTGGGTTGATATAATTCAAGGGCGATAGACTATTCCTCCACACATACTTATTGTTGGATGGCTCTAACCATGTCATATGATGAGGACTTCTGTGCATTACTCTGTGGAAAAGCAAAAATTTCCAGCTATTATTAGATAACTTGTGCATGAAAGTGATAAAACTCATTAGAGAATTGAACAAATGCATGCTTTATCATGATGTATATTACTAAGTTGTAGATAAGAAATCATTGTCTTGCCAAGAAGGAGCAAGCAGATGGTGAAGATGTCAATATTAAATTTAAAAGATTATATATACGTATATCTTCACTAATTAAATGATTGAATAATGAAGTTTCAAAGCTCTTTTATGGAGTTCAAAACCATAAGCACTCAGCACAGCAAGAAGTAATGAAATTAATGAGATCTGTCCACTGCTGAGGCCCGTGAGAGGTACGCCTGTGCGCTTAGCTGTATATTATATATAAATGGCAGATTCATCGAAGGGATCTGTTATATGCAGAAGAGAATGCAGAAGATATATAATGAATAAGTGTAAAGAGAAGCATTCTTGTTTTAAGATAAAGCAGCACAACCCTCTGGACAATTGGCAGCGGCTTCGTTGGATCTCGTGCTCTCTTTCTCTCTCTACAGCAGAAAAGCTTCAGGGGCCTTCAGAAAAGACCACGGGCCGACAGTGGACTTCGTCCGCTATCGGAGGAACTCCGGCTCGGAAGTGTTTCAAGTGCCAAGGCTTTGGCCACATAGCCTCTAACTGTCCTACCCGAAGAATTGTGACGATCTTGGAAGAAGATCCAGAACAGGGGGACGACCATGTAACTGATGATCTTGTTGATCATGGAAACGTGACTCAGCCCACTGTCATTGAAGCTGATGAAGGTAATTTGCTGGTGCTTCGAAGATTATTGAGCGGGCACAAGGAAGAACCCGAGCAACGGCATAATCTGTTTCACACAAGATGTACTATTAATGATCGGGTTTGTCAAGTAATTGTAGACAGTAGCAGTTGCGAAAACATAGCCTCGTGTGCCTTGGTAGAAAAGCTGGAATTACCCACTGTGAAACACCCTCAACCGTATGCACTGACGTGGATCCAGAAGGATAATAAGATCGAAGTTACAAAACGTTGCCTCATCCATTTCTCGATTGGCAAGTTCAGGGATCAAGTCTGGTGTGATGTCCTTCCCATGGATGCCTGTCATTTGCTTTTGGTTAGGCCATGGCAATTTGACAGAAACACTATCCATAATGGTGCTACTAACACTTACACTTTAACTCAGGGACGGGAAACCATTATGCTGATGCCGTTCAAATTTCCCATCGAAGAGTCTGGGAATGTCCAGCTGATGGTGAGCCAGGCCGAGTGTAAGACAGCCATTCAACAAGCAGAAGGGGGTTATCTGGTGCTGGTTAAGGAAGCGACGAACGAAACATTCTCCTGTCCTCCCGAGCTGCAGCCCTTACTAAAAGAATACCATGAAGTGTGGACGGATGAATTGCCGGCGGGATTGCCACCCTTGCGTGAAATTCAGCACGCCATAGATCTCGTTCCTGGAACTTCACTGCCCAACCGTCAACCCTATCGACTTCGCCTTGATGAACATTTGGAATTAAAGAGGCAAGTGGAAGACTTGTTGGCCAGAGGTTATATTCTCCCCAGTACCAGTCCTTGCGCTGTTTCGGCGTTGCTGGTCCCCAAGAAAGATGGATCGTATCGAATGTGCGTCGACAGTCGAGCAATCAATAAGATCACGGTGCGTTATCGGTTTCCCATTCCGCGTATCGACGATCTATTCGATCAGCTACAAGGAGCTGCTGTCTTCTCCAAACTGGACTTAAGAAGCGGATATCATCAGATTCGCGTGAGAGAAGGTGATGAATGGAAGACGGCGTTCAAGGTACGTGATGGGCTGTACGAGTGGCTGGTTATGCCCTTCGGGCTGTCAAATGCGCCCAGTACCTTTATGCGCCTCATGAATCAGATCTTCCAACCATTACTAAGCCATTGTGTGATCGTCTATTTCGACGACATTCTGATATACAGTAAAGATTTACAGTCCCATTTGCAGCATCTGAAACAGGTATTACAGATTTTAAAAGTGCAACGACTCTACTGTCATCCAAGAAAATGTCATTTCTTGGATTCCCGGATCCAATTCCTGGGGTTCATTCTCTCGGCAGAAGGGATCGAGGTAGATCCAGAGAAAATCGGAGCCATCGTTACTTGGCCTATCCCCTGCTCATTCACCGACGTGAGAAGATTTCACGGGCTGGCATCATTCTACCGACACTTTATTGCCCGTTTCAGCACCATTGCCGCACCACTCACTGAATTGCTCAAATCCAGTACTTTCTGCTGGAGTAAAGAGGCTCAGGGCAATTTTGATGAGCTGAAAAGGCAGATGACTTCGACGCCCGTCTTACGCCTTCCCGATTTCGACAAGCTATTCCAGGTTGAATGTGATGCGTGTAATATTGGTATAGGAGCGGTCCTGAGCCAAGAGGGAAAACCAATCGCGTACTTCAGCGAGAAGCTGAACGAAGTGCACCAAAGATATTCTACATATGATAAAGAATTCTACGCGATTGTAAGAACCTTACACCACTGGAGTCATTATCTTTTATGCAAAGAGTTTATCTTGTTCACAGATCACGCCGCGTTGAAATTTTTAGACAGCCAAAAAAAACTGAGAGGGAGGCATGCTACCTGGTCAGAATTTTTATCTGCATTTCAGTTTGTGCTCAAGCATAAGTCTGGCAAGGACAACCAGGTGGTCGACGCGTTAAGCCGGCGTTATGCTCTACTGCAGATAGTGCAAGCGCAACTGATCGGGTTCGAGGCTATCAAGGAGATGTATGCCGCTGATTCAGATTTTGGGGAAATATGGAGAAAGTGCCAACAAGCTCCTTATCAACTGTTTTACCTCAAGGATGATTTCTTGTTCAAAAGTTCGAGTATCTGTATTCTGGATTGTTCGTTGAGGTTAGTTGTAATCGCAGAATGTCATGATGGGGGGCTGTCTGGCCATTTTGGCCGAGATAAAACTCTGTTCCTCACCCGCGAGAAGTTTTTCTGGCCAAACATAAAAAGAGACGTCACTCGGTATACCCGGAGCTGTCAGGTATGTAAGAGAGCTAAAACTACTCTTACCAATGCAGGGTTGTATTCGCCATTGCCCATTCCAGTGCGGCCATGGGACGATGTCAGCATGGACTTCGTGGTGGGATTATCGCGAACGCAGCGGAATAAAGACTCAATCATGGTCGTGGTAGACCGATTTTCCAAAATGGCCCATTTCATTGCTTGCCATAAGACCCTGGATGCTACCCATATCAGTGATCTGTATTTTAAAGAGATCGTTCGTCTCCACGGAATACCGCGGACCATCGTCTCCGACCGAGATGTTAAATTTCTCAGTCACTTCTGGCGAACTTTGTGGGGAAAAATGGGCACCCGACTGCAATTCAGTTCGGCTGCCCATCCTCAAACGGACTGACAGACAGAAACTGTAAACCGGAGTCTCGGTAATTTGCTGCGGTGTTTTGTGGGAAAGAACTTGAAGCAATGGGACCTCGTTCTCCCTCATATTGAATTTGCATTTAATCGATCGATTAACCAGACGACTAACCATACTCCGTTCGAGCTTGTATATGGTAACAACCCTCTGACGCCTCTGGATTTATTACCTGTATTATCTGTGTCCGCTTATGTAATATCAGTTTTTGCTCCAGGTTCGTCCGGACGAAGTCGGATCGTCCGGGACGATCGGTACAGGTTGTATAGCTTTTTAGAACTGTTAATCTAGTGGATTGGTTTCTAACCAACTGCTTTACTGTAAACCGTCTGATGCAATGAAGATTTCACTGAAATCCTCTTATATATTTTTATCTTTTGTCCTGTAAAAGATAGAGACTAAGGCTTCGTTTTGGACGGTTTTTTTATTATTTCTTAAAGTAGCTTTTTAGTATTTTTTTTTATTAAAAACTGTTTTAAGAAGCATGAAGAATGTCGTCCCAAACTAAGTCTAAGTTCTGTGCATTATTGTTCTTTGCATTTAGCTTCCTAGATGGCTAAGTTCTGTGCATTACTATTCACATTTACTGACGCAGGAGCTACTGATGTTTAGATGTGTTGTGGTGTAGCTAAGTGCGTGTAGTCTTGTATCTAGCTTTCTTCTTAGTTCTCTTTAAATAACTTGAATTGTACGAAACAGGGGACATGATTGATTTCTGAATATTCAGACTTAGTTCTGTTTTTGAATTCCTGTTTCTTCTTTCCCGCCATTGGCTTCTTGGTTATCTGTTTGCAGATCCGAAGCAAGGGAAGAAAGCAGATGCCCGCGTGATTGCTCCTAACGACCGGTGATCCGCCTTGTGACGATTGTCGGCGGTGTCATCATTCACTTTACAGTTCTTATATTGCATATATATTTCCCGTATGATGAATCGCATGTGAAGGTTTATATCATAAAATTAATTATGGATGATAATCTTGAAGATTGAACATTTACTGATGTGCTAGAAGATACTAGAGGACAAACTTGGGTTGATATAATTCAAGGGCGATAGACTATTCCTCCACACGTACTTATTGTTGGATGGCTCTAACTACGTCATATGATGAAGACTTTTGTGCATTACTCAGGAAAAGCAAAAACTTCCAACTATTATTAGATAACTTGTGCATGAAGGTGATAAAACTCATTAGAGAATTGAACAGTTGCATGCTTTATCATGAATGTCTATTACCAAGTTGTAGATAAGAAATCATCGTCTTGCCAAGAAGAAAAAAAGGCAAGCAGATGGTGAAGATGACAATATTAAATTTAAAAGATTATATATACGTATATCTTCACTAATTAAATGATTGAATAATGAAGTTTCAAAGCTCTTTTATAATAAGCTGGATTTGGCGTTCAAAACCATAAGCACTCAGCACAGCAAGAAGTATTGAAATTAATGAGATCTGTCCACTGCTGAGGCCCGTGAGAGGTACGCCTGTGCGCTTAGCTGTATATTATATATAAATGGCAGATTCATCGAAGGGATCTGTTATATGCAGAAGAGAATGCAGAAGATATATAATGAATAAGTGTAAAGAGAAGCATTCTTGTTTTAAGATAAAGCAGCACAAGCCTCTGGACAATTGGCAGCGGCTTCGTTGGATCTCGTGCTCTCTTTCTCTCTCTACAGATAAAAATATTCTTGATATGAATGTCTCTCTCTATGTCAACCAGCCAGGAAAATTTAATTGACATGACAATACTACCATAGTAAAATGGGAGAAATATGTAGGGAAAAAATAGGATCATGTTTATAATAATTTTTGACATTATAATTTTTTTTATAATGATTAGTCTATTGATTATATTTAAATATCTTAATATTCACTATTTTTTCATATATATTTCACATTAAATATATTCATATTTTGAATTGATTTGATACTTAAAATTACATAAGCTTATGTTTTTTAAATATATATTAAAAATAGCAAGTGTAAATTTTTTCTTTTATTCTCTTCAAATTATTATTGAATTCATGAGCTGCTAAAATTTTATTTATTTACACTTACTAATTTTAAGATTTGTTTGGGTAATCTTTTCTATTGTTTTTTAAACCTCTATTTAGTAAAAAAAATTTAAAAATTTTGCATTAAAAAATTATTTTAAGAATCGATAAGAAAATTATCCAAAATAAAATCTTAATAAATGATGAATTTGGTGCTTCAAATATCTCCATTAATAATAGCCACATAAACAAGCAGAATGAAGCCATCTCTGTGAAATAGGAGATCAACGAAGAGAAAATAGGAGGAATTATTTGAAGAACTAAGGGAAATTAGAAAAATCAAAATATCAATGGAATGATTGAGAGAAACCACTTAACTTTTAAATGACAAATAGGAAGGTGCTGAAGATATAAGATGTTAGGTCTAGTTTTTAATTAAAAAAATATTACTATAAAAAGTCTAATAATTAAGCTGTAAGTT
>NW_021319889.1:785026-853938 GCF_001605985.2 Dendrobium catenatum | reverse complement strand
AAATAAATATTGACGAAGTGCACAGTCGGAGACGGATAAACAATTTATTTCTCCAAAATTTTTTCAATATTTATTTTAGTTAAATAAATAAACAATTTTAAAGTAAAATTATTTTTTATATTAAGTTAAAATATGAAAATTTGTAATTAAATTAAAATCTAATATAATTTATATTATTTAATATATTTTAATGATTATTATTTTTATAACTAATAATTATGATGAATAAATTAAATTTAAGCTCTCTCGTGAAAATAAAAACAGCAAGTGAATGGGTTTCTATCTATCTCTCTCCCTCTCTCTCTCTCTCCCTCTCTCTCTCTCTCTTTCTCTTGTGAGAAGCAGCAGAAAATGCATGTGGTGTTATTTTTCAAAGAAAATGAAGTGTTGATTTGCGTTTGCATAGAAAATGCAAAGCACCTTGGCGTTTTCTTCAGAAAACAAAATCCTGCTTTGCGTTTTCTTACAAAACACAATTCTTGTTCACTTATATGCTCCCTTTTAAATTTATTTTTTTTCCTACTCCTATCCTAAAAACTTTTATGAAATCTGCTCCTTTTAAAAATTTACCCATATAAATATCGATGCATATTTAAATTAGAGACCTCTGGAACAAAATTAGATCATCCAAATTTAGATTTCAATAAATTTATAATCAAATTGATCATTCAATAATACTAACTCAACAACATAAAAAATTATATGATTCAAATTCAAACAAACTTAGATCAAGAGCTTGAAGCAAAATTAGATATTTTGAAATATTAATTAGTTGACTAAATGATCTCTGAATTTGCAAAGCTTATAATCAAATAAAATGCCTCAACAAGATGAATCTAATGAGCTCAATATCACTTAATTTTGACAGCATTAAGGTATTTATATGCTAAATGAATGCTCTATAACCAAAGGAATCAATACATGCATGCAATTCGATAGAGTGCTCTGGGTTGTCACCATAATTACAGGGCATTCACTTTCAAAAATTTATCAATAAGCACATTGATTAGACATTCAAGTGAACTTAAAAGCTTAAAAAAACTTAGAACTCCACCTTAGTACCATCATCGTCAGACATTCATCACCTAACTATCATGATCGAACCACTGCCCCATTATCATCATAGTTGGACATTCACTGTCAGACCACAAACACATTATTGTTGTTGGACTATTGCCCGATCACCACCTTCAAACCTTCAATGCCCATCGACCATTGTCAGATTGTCAACACCCTACCACTGTCATTAGACCACTACCTTTGTTGGACTACCAACGTCAGACCACCATTGCTCAATTGTTTTTGTTGTGTCATAATTGTCAAACAATTGCTATCACCAAATCACCAACGTTGGACTACTGCCTCTCAACATTCATTATTGGATCGATGTCGTCTAACCACCATCATTAAACAAAAATTTTCTTCAACAAAGTTGCTTTTGAATTTTATTATTTTTATGGGTCTAAAAATTTTTCTTCTACAAAATTGTATATCGCATATGTCTAAATTTTTTCAAATAATTTTGATAATATAATGTATCTATTAACACAATCTATTATAGAAAATAGAACTAATCATAAAACAAGATGTTCGCAAAGAAACATATTTGTTCAAATACGAAAATATGATGTAAGAAACTTATAATTTAGTATGAGATGAATGCAATTAGATGATTACACTGATAATTCTTAAAATAATTACTAATGATTAATGATAAATACAAAATTGATATTGAGGGCAAGAATAATAACACAAACTTGGCGAGGCTGAGATTATTGAAGTTATTGTTATGTTAATCTCATGAAATGTTGATTTCTTGTATAAGTAAAAATAAAATGAAAATATTGTAGAAAGGTGGAAGAAAGCTTTCATGATAGCCAGGGAAAGCCAGAGAAACTTTTGTATTACTTCTTGTCGTATTACTTCTTGTCTTATTCACAGGATACAAAGAAATATAAATAAAGACATGAAACAAGATGGTACAAGAGAAGCAAGAATGGTACAGATGTAAGCCAACCGGAGGGAGCCACATGTACAAGTGGCTAACAGGCCCTCTCAAATTTATGGATGAGAAGCAGTTGTGAGTTTGATAGAGAGGTCTTTGAACCGTTGAGTTGGTAGAGGCTTGGTGAAGAGGTCGGCGAGCTGTTCATTCGTACAAATGTGATGAATGGAGATATTCTTTTTCAGAATGCAGTCCTAGATAAAGTGCCAGTCGATCTCATTGTGATTTATGCGTGCATGAATGTCCGGGTTATTGGCGAGGGCGATAGTGAAAGTATTGTCACAGTACATAATGGTATGAGAGTTTTGCAGTGTATGAAAGTCTTCTAGAAGACATCTTAGCCATAGAATCTTTGAAGCTTTGAAGGCTAAAGTGCAGTACTCAACCTCTATACAGGATCGTGCTATTGTGTTTTGTTTCTTGACCTGCCATGACATGAGAGAGTTGCCTAGGAAATTGCAGCAGTGGGATATAGACTTCCGATCTTGGTTGTTACTTGCCCAATCTGCATCGATGTATCCTCATAGAGTGAGATTGTTTCGTTGTAGAGGAATACCTGTGGCGAAGGTTCCTTGAATGTATTGAAGAAGATGCCTGAGGACTTCATGGTGAGTGTTGAGCGGACTTTGTATGTGTTAGCATAGTTGATGGACGACGAATTGAATATTTGGATGAATGAGCGTCAGGTATTGTAGTGAGCCAATGAGATGGCAATCCAATTGAGGATTTGAAAATGGTTCTTGAGATTTGGTGGTGATGGTGGTTTTGCATGATACCAGAGTGGAAATTGGTTTGGATTGTCCCATGCTTGTATGCTCGATGATCGTCCGAGCATATGGTTGTTGATGTAGAAGGATGTCGGAATGTGCTTTGATAGCTTGAATGCCCAAAAATTGGGACAGTGATCCAAGATTTCTCATTTGAAATTAGAATGATGATTAGATAATAATTGATTGATTTCAGTCGAAGAATTACCTGTAAGGAGGATGTCGTCGGCATAGATTAAGATATAGAAGCGAACTGTATCGAATTTATATGTAAGATGGAGTGATTGGAGGTGCTGATTTGGAACCCGAAGTTGAGCAAGTGGTTGGATAGAGTGGCGTACCACTCCCGAGGTAATTATTTGAGATTATACAATGCTTTCTTCAATTTGCATACATAGTTGGGGTGAATGTAGTCATGAAATCCCAAAGGTTATTGCATGTAAATGGTGTCAAATAGAGTGCAATGGAGGAAGACGTTTGAGACGTCGAGATGATGGATGGTCTAATTGTGTTGCAGTGCAATGAGAATAAGCACAAATATTATTGGCATTTTAACAATAGGACTAAAGGTTTATGTGTAATATAGACAATGAGAATAAGCACAAGCGAGCTATTGATCGATCTGAATTAAATTTAGTGTGAAACATCCATTTAGAGCCAAGGAAGTTCTGAGACGGGGCGGGAGAAACCAATTCCCAGGTGCCTTGAGCTTAAAGGGCTTGGAATTCTTGAAACATTGATATTCACCAATATTCATATTTAACAACCTGAGTGTAGGTAGTTGGTTTGTTGTGCTGTAGAATGTGTGTGAGATCAAAGATTTTCTTGGGTTTGGAGTTGCCACTTTTGAGGCGGGTGATCATATAATGTTGGAGTTGCCACTTTTGAGGCGGGTGATCATATAATGTGTGGGCATGCACTGAGAAGGTGCAGGAGCTGTGATTTGTTATTGGGTTTGATTAGCAAATGTAGAGGTGGCATGTGCAGGGTTTGGGGAGCTAGGTCCATTGTCCGGTTGAATGTGATTTGGGGTTGGAGAGTCATTTGTGGGTGGCATGTGAGAGAATAGAGACGTGTTGGATTTGGTGCTACGAGATGTAGAGTTGTTGATGATTAAGGAAGGTATATTGGTTGTTGGAACAAGAAGAAGTGGGGGTTTTGAAAAGGATGAGGAATGATATATGGAAGAGTGAGAAGATTGATTGGATTAAGGAAAAATATTTTCATTGAAAATGATGTGGCATGATGTGTAGATTTTGTTGGAGATGGGATTCAAACATTTATAACCTTTTGGGGAGGTGGCATAGTCTATAAATATGAAAGTATGAGATAGAGGAGATAGCTTATTGGTTGAAAATGGCTTTAGCCAGAGGTAACATAGACAGTCAAAAACCATTAGGTTATTATAATTGGGTTGTTTTTCATAAAGGAGTTTGTAGGGAGATTTATGTTGGGTGTTGGGAGAAGGTAGACAAGTTACTAGGCAAGCTGCCGTTAGGAGAGTGTCAACCTAGTGATGTTGAGGTAGAGAGGCTTCGAGGAGAAGAGTGCGAGTTATTTCTATTAAATGGCGATGCTTGCGTTCTGCCATGCTGTTTTGAGAGGGTGAGTGGGGGCAAGTAAACTGATAAATTATGCTATTGTAACGACAACAGGTATTGAATTTGTTATTAATAAATTCTCTGCAATTATTGGTACGAAGTATATGAATCTTGTGATGAAATTGTCTATCCACTAGTCGTTGAAATTCAAGAAATTTAGTAAAAACTTCTTATTTTTGAATAAGAGGATAAACCGATGTAAATTTAAAAAAATCATCCATGAATGAAACATAGTAGCGATAACCTTGAGTAGATGCAATAGGAAAGGGTCCCCAAACATCGGAATGGACTAGAGAAAAAGGTAAAATAGTTACAGTTTGAGAATTAACCGTAGGTAAGCAATGGCTTTTGGCCATTTTACAAGAATTACACATAGGTATTTTAGTGGACATACGAACATGACTATGATGTTTAGCAATAGTGGCAAGATTTTGAGCTGAAGGATGACCGAACCGATGGGGCCAAAGGTCCAAAACTTGCTGAATTGATAGGAGAGCTAGCTAAGACGTTTTGGAGATCTTTGGTTACCTTATATGAAATGGATAAAGCCCGTTAATACACAGACCCGTGAGAAGAAGGTGATGGGTCTTCTGATCCTTTATTTCGTAGCCATGAGAAGAAAAGGTGAAAACATAGTTATTATCAGTGGTTAATTTGTGAATAGATAATAGATTGAATTATATATTGGGAACAAGATTAACATTAGATAATTTGAGGCTACCTGTGGGTGTGGGAAGAATTCTTTTACCCATGGTGTGGATTGAAAGTTGGTGGCCATTTCCAAGAACGACATGACTGGAGCCATTATAAATTTGGGATTGTTATAATTAGCTTGAATCAGAAGTTAGGTGCGTGGAGGCACTGCTACAAGAAACCATTCTACCAATGGCGATTGTGATGGAGATGTGAAGAGAACTGAAGTAGGTTTGGTGTTGTATTGATCATTGTGATGATGCTAGCACTTGATGTTCGAGTGACCAAATTTGCCACAGATTTGGCAAGTGATTGTTGGTCGAGTAGATTTCCCCCACGATTCGTGAGAGTAGTATTGGATGGTCAGTTGGTGGTGTGACCGCGAGTATATGATGTTCATCCTCGACCCCATCTGCGATCGACTGTGAGAGTTGTTGGGTTGCCGGAGAGGTGAAGGGATTGAAGTTCTTTTATATTTTCATGAGTGGGGTTGAGCTCCTCGCTGCCTAGGAGGGTTTACAGTTCGTCTAAGCTTATCGAATAGAGGTTTGTGTGAATGGTAGTCTTGAATGCTTGGTATGTGTTAGGGAGGCCATTTAGAGTGTAGTGGATCACATCTTCCATGTCAATCGGGGCTCTCGCGGCTGCAAGTGCATCAACTTTAGATTTGACTTCAAGAAGATATTGAGTCATTGATTTATCTTTTATGGATAAGAAATGCAGCTCATTCTTCAAATGAATGATTCTTGATCAGGGGGATGATTGAAGCTGGCGGTCAAGTGTCATACATATGTAGGTACAATGATCTACTGAGAGAACATATGGCAAGATAGCGGGGGAAATGATGGAGTAGAGAGCTGCGGCAAGATTTTGGTCGAGTAAGATCCAGTTGGTGTACGAGGGATTAGGTGTATGTTGGTCGGCTTTGGTGGGAGATAAGGAGGAGGGCAGGTCGTGGAACCATCCAATAAGCCTTCAAATCCGTTGGCGTGAAAGAATTTGAGTAATTGAGATCGCCAAAGCGAGTGGTTCTCAGCCGTGAGGGGTTGCACAATGACGTTTGTTGACCTCATTGTTCGAGGTCAATTTCCCCAAATCCAATTCTAGCACCTAGGTATTCGTAGTCTAGAGTAGACATCACCCATAGGATTTCCCTTAGGTGGACGTCCACTGACGTAGCATCGACTTGAGCCTATCATTCAATTCGAATCAAAATCAATTCAATCCAATTTCAATTAAACTCCAAACAAACTTAATTCAAATTCAATTTATGATTCATCGATGTCAATCGACTCATTTAATTTGATCTAATTCGTTTTTGATCAAATTGATATATCATTGGGCTTAAAATAACTCACCAATCAAATCAAATCAAATTAACTCAAATTGAATTCGATTTCAATGGCTTTGATTAACCCATTTTGACTCGTCACAATTATATATATAATAATAATTGATACGTCGTCAACAATTATCTTAATCGGGCACGAATCTCGATGCAAAATCAAGTTTGGAAACTTCAAAAATTAATTCGGAGACCATCCGAACTCCGATTTCAGTAAACTTATAGTCGAACTGAGCGTCTCAGGAATACAAACCCAACAACACCAAGATCAACTCAATCCGAGCCCAAATGAGTCCGAATCAAGGGCTCAAAGCGCTGTTGGAAGATTCAAACCGCAATTTGAGTTACCAAACGGTCTCCGATTTTGACGAGCTTATACTCGAATCGAACGGCTCGACGAGACGAATCCAATGAGTTAACATCCCTAACGAACTTTCTAGTGCCATCAGAGCACTTTCATATTGGAGCTTGGATATTTGATTGTTCCTCTTCTTGTAATTATTCACTATAGGTGGCAATGATGGTTTTTCCCTATTGCTTAGGCTTGTTAGTTTTCTTTGTTTTTATTTAAGCATTCTAGCTTAGGTTTTGTATACAGGATTCTTAAGTTTTTCTTATTTTTCTTACATTTGTTGTAATCTTTTAATTGTAAATTTTCATTATATTAATGAAAATTGGGCATGATTTCTCTTAATTTCCCCCAAAAAATAATATGGCTACTAATCTACTTTCGTTCTCCAAAAAATACCTTCCTCTTTTGCTCATTAGATATGGTACATATGTCTTTCAATCATACTGACCATGTGTCTATCCCTATTTTATCTCTTCCTCGAGTAACATTATAGTTATTTTTACCTTCAATCCTATTTATGTTGGACAACTATGTGAACCAGATATATATATATATATATATATATATATATATATATTCACTTTGGTTGTGTGTAGGTGCCTCAAAGGAAACATATTTTTAGGACATGGCATAAGGATGTTCTCCTATTTGCACTCACCGATCTCAAAGTGCAGTCATATTTGCATCTACTATGTTATTTTTTGCATCCAATGCTTTCACTCCCTCAATTTTTAGTATTCTTGGATTGGTCATGTTTCTTTTGGTTTTTTTTGCAAACTTATTTCTTGCGTTCACTTGGATTATTCCGCAATTTTTAGTATTATTGGATTGGTCATATTTCTTTTTGGTTCTTTTTGTAAACTTATTTCTTGTGTTCACTTGGATTTTTCTGCAGTAACATCAATTGTTGCATTTCTTTTCAAATGTTAAAACAACCTATTTTATCCTTGCCCAACAGTTGTTTATGTGGCACCGGTCTATTTAGATCTTGTTCATTTAATGTGTGGGGTCTTGCTCCTCATCTTCATGTTAGTTTTTTATATTTTTCCATCTATATGGACGATTATTCTTATTTTATTTGGCTTTGTGAATTTAAAATCATTCTAAACTTCATCAAATCCATTCTATACTTACTCTGTTCTCTATGTTTCGAGTTTTCGATCGTCCTTGTTATTTGCTTATTGAAGACCATGAGCAAAGTATGGTGCAAAGTTGTTGTCATCTCTATTGCTTCTTAAGATACAACCTAGAATATAAGGACTATTATTGTTGGGATCCTATATCACTTCTTAGAATCACTCATCATTTTTTTTGGGAAAATGCTATATTTTCTTCTCAATTTAACTTAATCCCTTTACCATTTCTTATCCTTACCTTTCTTCTAAGGATAACACATCGAATAATGCAATGACACTGCATGAATGTAGAGCACTACCTTCTTTGATGATCTTGTAACTGCAACCATACCACTCAAGGAAACAACTTGCTAACTTCATGAAGTTCCTCCAGTTGAACAATCTACGAGCTCATCAAAAGGTAACTCTGCATTTTATTTACAGCCTATTATTATCACTCTATTATTTCCACCTTTCACAGCCCTTCATCTATCGCAAGGCTTATTCTGACCCCCAAGCTATGCGAGAAGAATTAGATGCCTTATATCGCACTCACACTTGGGTTTTAGTTGATCTACCCACAATTCAGTTATTGACCGTAAATTTATAAAATCAAAACTCATTCAAATAGTTATCTTGCATATCAGAAAGCCTGTGTTGTTGCTAGAGGATTCATGCAGGAATATAGTATTGATTTTGATGAAACCTTAACTTTCATTATTCATCTTACATTTGCATACTCTCATCACTATTTTTGCTTTGTGCAATTGACCTTTATTTCAAATAGATGTCAATAATGACTTTCTAAACGGTGATCTTGAAAAGAAAGTGTTTATACAGTTACCATTTGGTCTTGATATTCCAGCCCAAAAGTTCCATTTATTCTGATGAACTTTTTATGGTCATAAACTAACTCCCAATGCACGGTTCACAAAGTTCAATTGCATTATTTAAGATCTTGGTTACCCTTCCAACTCTCGTGAGCTTTTTATGGTCTTAAACAAGCTCCTTGTGCTTGATTGACAAAGTTCAATTGCATTTTTTAAGATCTTGGTTACTCTTCCAATCCTCATGGATTTGCTCTATTTATTCACCTCTCTTCTAAAGGCACAATATTGTAACTTCTTTACATCAATGACCTATTTGTTATTGGCTATGACAATGAGAATATCTTTGCCCTCAAAAGACATTTCCAACATTACTTTTGAAGTATTTCAATCACTTAAATTTCTTTCTTGGTCTTGAAATATCTTTCGACTTAACTAGTTATTTTCTCTTACAAGACAAATATGCCTCTAATCTTCTTATTCGAATTGGCATCTCTGACTTCAAGTCCACCTTCACACGACTAAAACCACAGTCTTCTCAATTGTACTAATCAAGCGCCTCTATTTGATCATACTTAATATCTTCAACTAGTTGGAGGATTGTTTTTTTTTTTTTTTTTGAAGAAAGCAAGAAGCTGCAAATATTAATAAAAAGAGACTAGAGCAAACAACCAACCGATTCCTCCTTTAACATATCAAGAAAAATAGGAGGAATCTTATTGAAGGTAACATCTTCCCAATCAAAAGAAGAAAGAATAGCATAGTTAGCACAAAGATTTGCTAACTTATTACTATCAGGACTAACCCAATTACAAATAACATGGTTAAACTTTTTAGTAAAAGAGAGATCTTCCATACCTTCTAATCCAGCTTTGATCTTCTTATGAATGAGATTAATGATGTTGATACTATCACCTTCGATGATAATACCATTATACTCAAGCATCCAATCTTTGAATATCTCATTAATAGTTTTGATAGCCAATAACTCCAAATGAGCTATGTCCCAATGAACACATGATCTCCAAAAGGCTAGCAGTAATCTTCCTCTGTGGTCTCGCCATACTCCTGCAACTCCTTTGTACGAGCAAAGCAAAGAAGCATCTACATTGAATTTGATCCAATCGGGTGGAGGAGGATGCCAAGATTTATCCAACAATTCTTGTTGATTGACAACCAACCGGCCCGAATTATGATGTTTACAGATTACCGAAGAAGAAGCAAATCCAATTGCTTCGGTAGCAATAAACAGAGGACTTTTTCCAGTTTTACCAAACACCATTCTGCACCTATCCTTCCAAAAGAGATAAATGGTGCTACAAAAGAGATTCTGTTTCTCCAGCCAATTAAATCTATCAGCAAAAGAATGGCAGCTCTTAATGTCAAAACCCCTATTATTTAAGTGACCTAAAACTTCCTTAATTTTACTGCAGCCGTTAGAGATATGATGTAAATCTTCAACTTCGTTACAGCCTTTAGACAGAGACTATCAGCTTGCAATCTTCTATAGGAAAGAAATTTGAAGGTAGGAATAGAGTTATTAGACATTCTCCACCAGAAATTCTCAACTCTAGCATTGAGTTTAGACTTTTTAATCCATTTCCAGTAAGCTTGAGTCGGGTTATAATCTGCCAATGCCAAAGAGGCTAAGGCAGATATGGATTTTCCAGAGTTATTTTTAACCAATTCAAGCCGATCCTCACCCAGGTCTGAACAAATTTTGATGCTACAAATAAGCTTCATTAGATCAACTCCGCATCTTCTTTCCAGCTCAAGATTATTCCAATTACCTTCAAGGATTATTCCAATTACCTTCATTAGTTGGAGGATTGGCATATCTGACTTTTGCTTGGCCTAACATTGCCTTTACAATTCACTATGTTAGTCAATTTCTTGCTACGCCATGGATCACTCTATGATCATTCAAATTCCTCACTATATACGAGGCACACGGGATTGTGGTATTCATTATTTTGCCCAATTTGTGTTATGCTGGATCAGCATGAGCCTAGTGCTGGTCGCCTAGTCAGCTGATGGACATCCTGCTAATAGGAAATCTATCAATGATATTTGTTAAATCTCCTGCACCTATTTGATCTCGTGGCAAAGCATGATTGTATGAAACAAACAAGGGTTGTTGGTTCAAGCAGTGAAGTTGAATATTGCGCCATTGTTGACACTGGGGGAGATAATTTGGTTTTGATAGTAACTCACAAATATAAGCCATGTTCATTATAGTCCCAATATTCTATATTGTGGCAATCATGGATCTATTGCTATTGCTCATAATGATGTCCATTGAGAGTGGTTATTTACTTGAGGATGCTAGAGATCGTGGTGCTATTGCAATAAAAAGCTTATTTCCATTGAGACTGGTCATCTCTCTTTTTTTCTTTCACCAGAAGAGTCCAAAATGAAATCACGGAGTTTCTTTGAGTTGATGCCAGGAACTTAAGATGTTTATTGCCCTTTTTTCCTTTCTTGAGAGTTGCTTATTCAAGCAGTAAAGGTTGATTTATCAACACTTTCAGGTCATTACCGGGTAACAATATTACTGGTCAAATTCCTGAACAACTTGGAAATCTTTCTAGCTTGACCAGTTTGAATTTGGAAAATAACCTTCTATCTGGAAATATACCAACTTCTCTTGGCAAGCTTTCTAAACTTCAAATATTGTAAGTTTATTTTCTGTCCATTTAAACTCTAGTTAATATTTTTTTATCTTTTATCTCATAATGATACTTAAATCTTTGATGACATGAGCAGGATTTTGAGCAACAACAATCTCACTGGTGATATTCCTGATTCCCTATCTAACCTCTCAAACTTAAATGACATGTAAGATTTAAAATCGACAATGTTGACCTCTAAGTCTAATTCTAAACGTGGTAGATTAGAGTCACTTTACATTGCTGGGCTAACCCTTGCAATATTTATTTTCCTTTTATTTGGATGTGTGATGATAGAATTTGTTTCTTTTTCACCTAAATACAGACATGGCTATATTTTTTGTTGCAGTCGCCTGGAATCCAATCATTTTAGTGGGCAGATACCTAAAAGACTCTTTCAAGTTGTTAGATACAAGTAAGTGAATATTCTTGCTTTATTACTATTCTCAGCATAAGGACCTTAGTACTCTTTGCATTATCATGCACCTCTTTGGTCAATCCTTCAGATTTCCTATTCCTTCAAAAATGGTCTGACCTTGTCTTTGCACAGCTTTACAGGTAACAATCTAAATTGTGGGGGAAGCTTTTCTTTACCTTGTGCATCCAATATTACTGATCCTGGTAAATTATCATCATTCTATCACCTAATCTGAAAACATTTTCATCCATTTTTTGTTGAAATGTTCCATTTATGGAGTACTTGACATCTTTGTGTATGTATTGCATGCGTATGGAGTCTTGAAACATGACCTTAGTGTCTGTTGCCTTGAAATTTTGCAGGAGGATCTCATAGTTCAAATGTTGGAGTAATTCTTGGAAGCATTGGAGGTGCAGTAGTGCTCATTATTGCTGTGGTTTTCTTTTTACTTTGTAAGGGGAAGAAGAAGGGTCATCAACCTGAAGTCTTTGTTGATGTTCCAGGTCTGTACAGTGCACTATAATGGTGATATGTCTTAAACAATGCTGTGATTAATGTTGGTTCTTCTTCTATGCAAAGCTACCATTTCTGCACCATTACTAATAAATAGTGTCTTTCCTTGTTTCTTTCAAGTAGATTTTTGAAGGATAATGAAAATTTCAAAGATGATTTAAATTCTTAATTGATTGTATAAATAGTCCCAAATACCTTGAGCTTCACTGAATTCTTCTTCCTCACTCATGTAGGTGTCACTAGTATGCAAACTTAAACTTTTCCATTCCTTTATCTTACTGAAATTGATATTTTGGCTTTTGTGCTTCTCTTGAACTCTGCTATGTAGGTGAAGATGATAGAAGAATTGCATTTGGGCAACTTAAAAGATTTTCATGGCGTGAACTGCAAATCGCAACTGACAGCTTCAGTGAAAAAAATGTTCTTGGACAAGGTGGTTTTGGCAAGGTGTATAAAGGAGTTCTTAATGATAATACAAAGATTGCAGTGAAGCGGTTGATTGATTATGAAAGTCCTGGTGGAGAAGCTGCATTTTTGCGCGAAGTCGAGTTGATTAGTGTTGCTGTCCATAGAAACCTTTTACGGTTGATTGGTTTCTGCACCACACCAACGGAACGGCTTCTGGTGTATCCTTTTATGCAAAATTTAAGTGTTGCCTACTGCTTACGAGGTAGTATTTTTTTCATTTTACTTTTTCTTTTTCTTTTTTTCATTTATGCGAATCACTGCTGTGATTAAATATGTTGATGTTTTTACATATTCATATCATGTGTCCTATATTGTAATCTCATGATGCATATGGATCTTTTCTTTTCCTTATCCATGAGCTCCTTTGTTAGATTTGTTACTTACAGATTCTGAGTATCACTTTATGTTTTCATTTCTAACGTTACTCCCATTTTTCTACCACATCCGTATGATCGCCTATGTATAGATTTTCCTGTGTTTCTGGACGACCATACAATGCTTACTGTGGCGTGTGTAAGTTGCAAAATTTAGATATGTTTTATTAATAAATCTGTTGTTGTGTTTGTTGATCGATAAATCACATTGATATTCATTTCTTTGAAAATTGATTTCTATTATATATATATATATATATATATATTCTTCTCTTCAAAAATTTTTTTTGCTGAATACTTTTATGTTTCTACGACACATTGTGCTTTTGCAGGTAGTAACTCATGCATGAAAGAATGATAGTGGCCATTTCAATATTAAAACCTGCAGCATTTACTCCTTTTTCCTAGTCTGATTTCTGAAGAATTTCTAAGTTGATTCTAGTTATTTTTTCAGAAACTGATGCTATTCTATGAAGCTAAGGTCTTTTTTGCGCTTGGCTGCTGACATCAGAATTGATAAAATAGAAATAAATCACTCGCAAGGATATTCTCTTTAATTTAGTTTATAATTTGTTCTACATTTATCCTACAGCACAGAAAAATGCACAAGTCTTTTGGCATCAAACTTGCATTTCACTTATGCTGTTTCAATTCATATTCGTTTGTTGTTATTTGCCTATTTTCATTCAATCTCCCTACGCTTTAGAATGTACTATCAAATCATCAATCGAGCTCTGAATAGGCTTGTTGTAACTTGTAAACTGGACCTACCACTCTGCAAACTCTTCTACTCTTGACTGTGTAGGTTCTATTAACTTTTATTTAGCCTGAAGAACAACATTTGCTAGTTTTCATGGCATTTTCTGTCACGACCCGGCCCGGATGCTCGATCTACGAGGCGGGTACGGAAAGTCGGACGATAAAATTTATTAAACATAATATTACAACATTCATGATAAAGAGCCACTAAAACACAAAAATCTATATTACCTGTTGTCATTTGCACCTCGTCTTCTGTAAACATGCTCTTCTCTTTCAGCCATTATTTCTTTAGGAACTTACCTGAAACATTTAAACTTGTGGTTTGAGTTTACTAAGTAAACTCAGTGGGTAACTATATAAATTTATATAAAAATATAATTTAACATATATTCTTTCCTTTCTTAATCTTGTTTATTTCATTTATATTAACTTAATACTTCTTCTTTGAATATTTTCATTTAAAATAATTTGGAACATTTGTTATCTTTAATATTTCATTTATATTTCCTTTTCCCATTTAATTTGCACAGGAGCACCGTCTCAAAGTACCTAAAGGTACACCTTTTCCATTTAATTTCCTTTTCCCCATTTCCATAGAGATTTCTTTTTCCCTTTTTTTTCGTGCACGAGTACGGCGTCCCCAGCCAGTACTATAAGGGGGTGACTCCTGTCGTTTTCAATACCCTTTTTCTTTTTTTTCCTTTTCTTTTCTCATTTTCATCATTATTGATACAATTGCATACAACATATCTTACTTGTATCTCTATAAATATTACTTATCATTTGCATATACGAATCATGTACATGTGTATGTTTTCTTTCTAAACTTTACTTTCTATTTCTTTGATATACTCATAACATATCCTTTTTCTTTTCTATAATTGTACTCATATAGTCGTTGCTTTATTTTAGTTAATCATTTCTCCAAAAGTAGGAGAAATCATAAATCTAATCAATTTCGCATATACTTCTTTCTAAACGAAAATAGAATTGAAATAAAGAAATTTAAACTTTATAATACCCACTTTGAACTTTTCAGGTCGTCGATGCTTGATATATTCTTGAATCAATTTCTCTTCTTGCTAAATCCTCGCGGGATCAACACTTATGACTTGATCTTTCACTTTCAAAAACCCTAATTTCAAACAATAACTTCTATCAAAATAATATTTTGATTTAAATTCTAAATATCATTAAAACTGAAATTGGAAGGAATTCACTTACACTTTTGAATGGAGACTTCTCAAACTCTCAAAATCCTTCTTTTCGAAATTTCCTTTTTCTTCGCTTCAATTCTTTCCTTATCTTTCAAGAAACATATCACTCACTTTAAACGAAGTAGGAGAAGAAATTTATAGAAAAAAAATTAGAAAGAAATTTAACAAACCTTCTTCTCTTAATCCTTCTCGTCCGTTTCTCTTGTTTTTCAATTTCTCCCAAAATAACTCTCTGATAACGATAAGAATGAAAAGGAATCGTTATTTCTTATCCTAGAAGGTAATCATTTGCTAAAATTGGAGAAAGAAGAAACCTACCTCGCTCTCGCGTGAAGCCCGACCGTCCGCCCTTCTCTGTTCGCGCGAACAATTCCGTTCCGCGAACTGTTCTGTTCGCGGTATTAAAAAGGCGGGCCGGCCGGTTCGGTTGAACCGGCCGGAAGAACCGGTTATCACATTTTCCCTCATGAGTGAAGAAAGATATTATTTCCTTAGAGTTTTTTCCTACCACCAATACTCAAAATTCATCTCCTTTGCCTGTACCCTTCTACCTGGTGCTCTTTTGCCTCCTTGCATCCAAGTGAAGTGCTATTGGTAGCAATGAATATCTCATGATAGGTTAGGTGAAGAGTCCCTATTGCCTATTCCTAAGTATTTGGGTTGCTCTTGTTAATTCTTGTTTATCGATCTTTTCTTTGTAGGGTTGCAGTTTGTGTTAGCGACAGTTTATTTAGATCTTCCTGCTCAACTAATGCTCCTTTTATCTCTTTTTTTGCAAGTTTACTTCCATTCATTGCACATAAATTTCATAACCAATTTTCCTGTATTTTATCCGCTTTCCCTTATATGTGCCCACCAATCACATAAATCTATTTTTATCTTTTAATATCTCAGACCCATTAAAATAATCAATTGATGATTTCTTCATTGCCCAATACTAGGCCTACATAAAGCATATCTGGCTTTATTGTTATTTATTTATTTATTGGAACTCAAACATAATCATTTTAATCATTTAAATCTTCACTGTAGTAGATATATCTTCATGGATGTCCCTATCACTTTATGTTATAGAACCGAGAAATTTAATTCTATTTTATTCATGTATAACGTAATGTTTTGCTACTTCTAACTATTTTTACTAATTTTTACATTATTTAAGTTTGTTATTCATGCAGTTTTCATTTTTTTTGCTCCTATTCGTTTACTTCGCAACTAAATCGAATTGTTAAAACCAAGGCAGTTTTAAGTAGCATCCGACAAGGAACCTTATTTGAAGTATCTGCTGTAACGATATTATGATCAATATAAGTAGAAATAACCTCATTTGAAATTTTGCCAAAACCATGCAGTTGGAAATTCTTTTGGTAGTGCTAATTTATTAAAAATTAATTCATCATATTTATCATTAATAACGTGATAAAACCTTTGATGCAATGGCTAAAGTAGCATTTGACGTGAAGTTTGGTGGGAGTAAGAGATGCAGGGGAATGTATTAGGAGTGATTTTAGAAATCGTGGATTTTGAGAGGTGGAAGATTAAAGAGTAGAAGGAAATTGTGGATTTTGAGAGGTGGAAGATCAAAGAGTAGAAGGAAAAGGCATGAATCTGAGCATAGATGTCAATAGCACAAAATGGCTCGCGCCATGACGCACATATGGCGTTATTTGCTTTGTGCGGCGCAGCGTGGCTCGTCAAAATAGTGCGCGCTTTTGCGTCATGCATGCGCAATGCTGCATGACGCACGCTATTTTATTAACTTCTTATAAGTTTCAAATTATAAATTATAATTAAATTTTTAAAGGTTTATAATATTAATATCACAATTAATTATTAATTAATTAAACATCAAATTAATAAAATGTCATAAAATTTTAAAGGATTTAATTATTTAGTAGGATTTAAAGCTATCATTTTTGCTATTTGGCGGGCTTTAGGCTAAATTATACTTAAATCCTGCTCAAATCTATTGATGTAAGTTTTTGTAGGATTTAAAATTATCATTTTTCCTGTTTGACAGCATATTTATGTTTAAATTTTACTCTAATCAACTTATTATTTGCTATTTAATGGTATTTAATATTAATAAATATATATATTTTAATTATTTTATATTGTGCGTCATGTTTAAAATGGCGTGCATCGCGCCGTGTGCTATGCACCATGGCTTCACAGGTAATTTGCACTGTGGTGCGCCATTCTCCATTGATAAGTATGGATTTGAGTTATTTTGTGTTGGTATATTTTGTGAGGAGCTTAAGGGGAAATTAAGTTTGGAGTTTTGAGGGGTATGAACACTCTTTGTAAAGGACATTAAAATAAAGGATATGATATTTAGGGTGGTTATGTAGAGGTTTTGGTGTGAATAGTGAAAGGATGGTTGATTGGCTAAATTTGGATAGTATTTTGATGACTTAGGTATTTTATGAATAACTTGACGAGTAGTGTGAGAGCTTTGAGAGAAGCTTTATAATACTCAAAGGTGATATATAAATGAGAGATACTAAAAAAATTACACAAATAAAAAAAAAAGAATTAAACCTATCAGCAAAGAAGGATCTATGAGGTTATCAAACTAAAGATAAGGGGTTAGCCACAAGCTTTCCCCAAGGAGGAAGACAATACTTCACCAAAAGATTTCCATTTCATCTCAATACCTTTTTTACAGAATGCATGGTATTTATATATATTACACATAAGGAGAAGATAAAGAATTCAAATGATAGTCTAATTACAAAAAATGCACATTGAAAGCTTTTGATTCCATAACTTCATTTTTGAAATTCAAAGAAATTTAGTTTCATTTTTGTATTAATCTTTTCTTTATTTATGCATTTTGTTAATTACACTAATAGAGCCCTAGTTAGAAAATGTTCCTTGCGTTTAATCAAATTGATTTTTTGATATTGATGTGATACTTGATTTTGCATATCAGATAGGTTTCTATGAAACAATAGAAGTTAACGGAAGTCTTGTGGTAACGTAGATCTTCATAGCACATAGATTCCATAACTTCATTTTTTGAAATTCAAAGAAATTTAGTTTCATTTAATGAAGTTACTAGAAAATGTAAAAGCATTGTAAAAGTTTTTAAAGATGTTTAGTCATGTTTGTTTTGACTTGGTTTTTAATGACGACAAAATAAGATGGCAAAGGTGATGTGATATGTGGAGCCCACTTTAGACTAAATTCTAGCTCGCATTATATTTTTAAATTTGTTCCATTCTTATATTACAAAATGACATTCTCTTTGAGTTGAAATAAAAAAATGCACAATGAAAATAACAAAATACGAATAAAGTGTTAGAGAATAAATGTCCACAAGTAGAAATTGATGTGGTGATTAGTTTGCGCTAAAATTGCTCTGCATCAACTTTACATATAATTTTCTTCTCAATATCCCAAAAATATGTTTGTATGATTCTTACTCATGTTGGTTTAAGATTAGCAAAAGTTATATTAAAATATTTCTTTATTTATGCATTTTGTTAATTAAGATTAGAATCTTTTCTTTTTATTTATACCAATATCCCAAAAATATGTTCCTATGATTTTTACTCATATGTTGGTTCAGATTAGCAAAAGTTGTATTAGAATCTTTTCTTTTTTTATGCATTTTGTTAATTACACTAATAGAGCCCTAGTTAGAAAATGTTCCTTGCGTTTAATCAAATTGATTTTTTGATATTGATGTGATACTTGATTTTGCATATCAGATAGGTTTCTATGAAACAATAGAAGTTAACGGAAGTCTTGTGGTAACGTAGATCTTCATAGCACATAGGAATTAGGAGAGTAGACTTCTTATATGGAAAACCCCAAAAAGAAAAACAATCCTGGTGCATAGCCTTGTAAACAGCTTCTATTATGTTGTTAAAAATTAGTATAAAGATTGTTCACCTTTGAACTGGTGGAGGGACTTCAGAAGAGATATTTGATCTTTATGCTAAATTATTTAAGCACAAGGGGATTATGTGCCTATTTTTGAAATGAGGGAGAGCGGAGTGCAAATGAGGCAAAAACCATGGGAAGGTGAAGTTTTCTTTATTATTCATTTTATAATAATATTTATGTAGAGCTTCTTGCATTAGGCTATGTATTATTACGCATTACTTCCAATTAGTGTGCAAAGAATGTCTATGTTAATATTTTTTTTGTATGCAGAAATATGCTTTGACTCACCTAATAATTTTCCCTTCTGTCTTGCTAACAAGGTTGTATGAATTATATGCAGTTTGTTATCCAATTTAAATGCAACTTTTATAAGCTAAACTCCAATTACAGTGCCATCTTTTATACTATTTGATAGATATTTACCAATAATAATGCAGATTTCAAACCTACGGAGCCAGTATTAGATTGGCTTACCAGAAAACGAGTTGCTTTAGGCACAGCTCGTGGATTGGAATACCTTCACGAGCACTGTAATCCTAAGATTATTCATCGGGATGTAAAAGCTGCTAATGTGTTACTCGATGAAGACTTTGAAGCTGTTGTTGGAGATTTTGGCTTAGCTAAACTGGTTGATGTGAGGAAGACTTCTGTGACAACTCAAGTTCGTGGAACGATGGGTCATATAGCACCTGAATATCTATCCACAGGGAAATCATCAGAGAGAACAGATGTTTTTGGTTATGGAATTATGCTTCTTGAACTTGTGACGGGACAGCGTGCCATTGATTTTTCACGATTGGAGGAAGAAGATGATGTATTACTCCTGGATCATGTATGTTTCTATCCTGAGCTTTTAATAACCAAATTTTAGTGCTAGCTTATTTGATATGAATTTTTATGCTATTTTTAATACTCTAGTTTTTTGGGTCTAAGGTTGGCATATACCAGCTGTTGCAAAGAGGTTGGTATGGGTGCTAATCAGAGTGGATCAATATTGGGGTTAATATGAAAATTCAACTCTAATATGATATATAAAATTCAGGTTCAGATCAACTTATGTAGGATTCATATTAAGGTTTAGTTTTTCTTTCTTCTTTCTACAACAACTTTTTAAACAAAAATTTCTTAGAAGTATTAAAAAAAAAAGTTGTCAAAAGCTATCTCAAATGAAGCCTAAGTTCATATTGAGTCTGTAATGTCTTGAGCCTGCTTCGATCTCTTGGAATCATGGAAGCTGAAGATGGAGGTTTTGAAGAAGGCGAAGAGAGCATAGAAGATAGAGAGTTGGTTCCGTCCGTGTAGTCGGGGAAGATGGAGTTTGTTTCAACGCTTGGTATCATGAGTAGATAATTTAAATTTAAAATGAGAGAGAGATGAGGAGAAACCAAGAGAAAAGGATTGAGAGAGAGAGAGAGGAAGAACTTTTAATTAGAGGATGATCACGCAGGGATCGAGCATTTGTGTGATTGGGAGCAGCAGTTGTACACAAGAGATGAAGGCGAGAATAAGACACGAGCTCGATGAGAGGGGGAAACGCACTTGGGCGAGAGTGCTAGGGCACGAGTAAGTTCCAAAAAAGTTAAGAAATTTATAAATATATAGTTATCAAATTTTTAGGATTGTTGTATATAATAGAAAAATAAAGTCAATACACAAAAACACAATAATTTTACATAGGTTTACTCAATTAATGAATATGACTTTATGTCGTCGTTATAAATTTCATTATGGGATGACTTAGGGAATTAGAATAAATTTTTTAAAACATTCTTAATGAAATAATCATAAATATTCAATTCATGATCAAGGTTTTGTTTTGGATGACTTTCTTCTTGTTTTATAAAAAAACTTTTACAAAACAAAAATCTCATGAATTTGAAAATTTTGTACTAAAAAGCCGTTTTAAAAAGCAGTATGAAAGCTGTCCCAAATGAAGCCTAAGTCAGGATAGCATCATAAGGAGAAGTTAGATTCTACAGCTTGACATTTATTTGTCCTAACAGTTTAGAGGCATTTTATTCACACTTGAAACTGTCAACTCTTTGCAATACAGGTAAAGAAATTGGTAAGAGAAAAGCGGCTTGATTCTATCATCGATCGAAACTTGAAAAAGAACTACAATGCCGAGGAGGTGGAAAAGATGATTCAAGTCGCTCTTCTATGCACGCAAGCAACACCCGAAGATCGTCCAACCATGTCCGAGGTGGTGCGAATGCTCGAAGGGGAAGGATTGGCAGAGAGATGGGAGGAATGGCAACAGGTTGAGGTCACCAGGAGGCAAGAATATGAAAGGCTTCAGAGGAGATTTGATTGGGGTGATGATTCCGTTAATAACTTGGATGCTATTGAGTTATCTGGCGGAAGATGATGCTTTCCTACAGTTTTCTTTTTCTTTTTTTTGTCAAGAATGTATTTTGTGCTTCAAAATGTGTGCATTCTACAATCAGAGGTTTATTCTTGTTATGTATTTGTATGCTCGTTTCATTACACAGTAGACGGGCAGAGTTAATAAAGTGTTGCGGGTTGTATGTAAGATGGAAATATTTACCGTTTTTGTCCTTCCATAGATTATTACGACCTGCCTCTACACAACTTGAATTTGTTCCTATGATTTTTTTGAAGTTAAGGTTAAAGGATATCATTGCAATTTATGTATATATTTATTATGTAATATTTTTTAATGAATTATATATAAAAAACACTAAATAGGCATTGCAGTCTGATGAGGCCATTATTGCTGTGTTAAGCAGCAGCAGGGCTCACTTAGGTTTCATTTGGATAATTTTTTTATTATTTTTTAATATAGTTTTTAGTTAAAAAATTTATTTAAAAATTATTTTAAGAAGTAGCAAAAAAAGTCATCCCAAATGAGGGCTTAATTGAAAATTTTTTCTTAATTTTTTTTAATGTGTAGAATAAAGTTTGTCCCTTTAATTTCACCACTTTCTTTCTCTGTCATTTGAGTTTCACTATGGCAGCAATAGAGAAAATTATTAGGTCCGGTCATTAGATGTAGAAAAATGTTCGGACACCAATAAAATATTGACATGTGGAATGTACACGTGTCCGTGGAATTTTAAATCAAGCATGTCAAAAGCGCAGGTAAAGTGTAGGTAAAATGTAGTAAAAAAACGCAGTCAAAAAGCGCAATTCATGTGGCATGTTTTTATTGGATGTTCGGACCTAATAATTTCCCCAGTAATAGAGGTGCATATAAATTAACACTACTATTGTCATGTCCCAAGTCCTGGATGAGAAAAGTGGAGGGTTGCGTTAGTTAGTCGATAGCCAGTGTAAAACTTATCGAATAATAATGACATGAATCCTTTAAGAAATTGTGTTAATGCTATGACGTCTCTTGGAAGCGATGTGCTGTATGGCCTGAATACAATGACAAGTGTGCAAGGGCCGCTGCACTGGCGCCCGGTGTAGTGTTGAATAGGTAAGGGCTCCCACATTAAGGACGGATGTGGGCAAAGAAGCTAGTCCATGAAACTAAAATTAGGATAGGAACTTGGAATATAGGTTCCCTTATAGAAAAATTAATGGAATTAATATATATTATGTTTCATAGGAAGATAAATATTTTGTGCATTCATGAAACTAAATGAGTTGGAGAGAAGGCTAACGAAATTAATAATTTAGGATTTAAACTTTGGTATTCAGGTAGGAGTCGTACTAAAAATGGTGTAGGTGTTATTATAGATAAGAGTTTGAAAGATAATATTATAAAAATTAATAGGATTAGAGATAGAATTATAACTTTAAAGATTATTGTTGATGATAATATTGTTAATATTATAAGTTGTTATGTCTCTAAGTAGGTTTGTAAATATGAGTTCTAAATTAATTTTTGGATGACTTAGAAATTTATTAAAAGTATCCTTAAAAAGAAGAGTTTTTATTGATAAGGATTTAAATGGATGTATGAAGAGGGTTAGATGATTTTTAAAACTTCATGTGTTGCTTTGTTTTGAGAACAAAATGAAGGTCCGGGTAAGATCATTATTAATTTTTATGTTTTAGCTTATGATTTTTCAATTGCTAATATTATTTAAGAAAAAGGAATGAAGCATCTCATCACTTAAAAAATATATATACATACAACCAGATGACTATTTTCTTATAAGAAAATTAGATCGTTTTTACGATTGGCAAAATGTAAGAATATTTACCGAAGTGAAAAATTTATTATATCCCACATCGGATTATTAGTTTTTGGACTTTAAGATAAAAGGAGCACAATAATAAAGAATAAAGTAAACGATAATCTATGATTAAAGATGGACGGCTCTTAAAAATATTAAAAAAGAATGATTTTTTGAGAGTAAGATTTAGATCTTAAGATTTTTATCTATGCATTGAGGATGCTAATGTTATGTGGGTAAAAAGTGGTAGTGAGTATTAGAATATTGCAAACAGATGTGCTTGAGTATCAAATGAAAAAACTCCTAATATAAAAATAGTTGAGTGGTGTAATCAATGTGCGAAAAGGAATTAAGAATAAGAAGATTTGTTTATAAAATATTAATTTAAACTTTAAAATATTCTATAATTGGGAAAGATATAAGAGAGGTCGTAAGAAATCTAAGAAAGTAATCATGCGATACAAAACATTAGCTTTTTAGTAATTTATATAATAGAAAGATACTGAAGGATAAAAAGATATATGTATAAGTTAGCACAAACAAAGAGATATAGTAGTCAAGGATTTAGTTCAAGTGAATGTATATAAGGATGAAGATCAAAAAATTTTTCTTAGAAGATAATATTCAACAATAGTGAATGGGATATTTTGCTAAACTTTTAATGAAATTGTGTAATAAGATTAGCTGTAATGACTCTTAGCACACTGTAAATGAAAATAAAGATGTCTTTTTTTATCGACGTATTAGTAAAACTGAAGGTTAGAGAGGCTTTAAAGAATGATGGTGGAAAGCTTGGACCTGATGATATTCATCAATAAGGTGTGGAAATGCTTAGGAGATTAGAAGAATTTCTGCTTACTAAACTTTTTAATACTATTTTGAAGACTAAAAGATAGCAGATGAGTGGGAATGAGTGTGTATATTCCTATTTTTTAAGAATAAGGGATGCACAAGATTGTGGGAATTATAGAGGTTTAAGTTAAATGTGTCAATACTTTAAAACTATGGCGAGTTATGGAGCATAGGCTGTGCGTGATTATGATGTTTTCTCAAAATCTTAATTGGATTCATGCCGGGGTAGGTCGACTATGGAGCATAATTTATTAAGAGGTTTTGATTGGAGAAATATAGAGAAAATAAGAGTTACATTGATTTTATTGATTTAGAAAAGCATATGATAAAAGTTCCAAGAAAGTGCTATCGAGAGTTTTTGAAAAGAAGGAGTAATATGCTTATATCAAATCATTAAAGATATGTTATGCAAGAGCTATTACTTGTGTTTCAACACAAGGTGGATTACCAAGTATTTACCTATTTCGTTGGGTTACATCAAGGCTCAGCCTTAAGTCCATATCTTTTTGTTTAGTCATGGAATGTTCTCACTAGAACATTTGCAAGAGTGATGTACTTGATGTATGCCTTTTTGCTGATGATATTCTTCTTGTTGATAAGACTAGAGAGGGATTGAAGGTAAACTTGAATTATGGAGGTCAATTTAGAGATATAATTTTCCTTGAGTAATCTAAAAGGAATATATAGGATGTAATTTTTAGTATAATAGACTAGTGAGGGGATTGTGACTTTGGGCGATCAGTCATTAATAAGTTAATATTTTAGAATATCTTGGTTATTGTTAGAGTGTGGGTGAAATTAGATGGAGATATTATCAGCAAAATTCAAATTGGTTGGTTGAAGTGGAGGAATGCATCGGGCTTGTTGTGTGATAGAAAAGTACCCCTCAAATTTAAGGGAAAATTCTATAAGATGGTAGTGAGGCCTGCAATGCTTCATGGTGCTGAATATTGGCCACTAAAAGAGAAGCATAATACTAAGTTAAGTGTGACAGAGATGAGGATGCTCAGGTGGATGAGTGACTTTACCCTTAGAGATAGGATACGAAATGAGCATATACGTGAAAAGGTGGGAGTAGCTCCAGTAGAAGATAATATTAGAGAGAGTTGCCTTAGATGGTTTGGTCACATAAAACGGTAGCCTTCCAATGACCCGGTTAGGAGAGTAGAGGTATTAGATTTGACTTATGTTACGAAAGGTAGAAGCAGACCTAAAAAGACTTGGTTAGAAAATATTATGAATGACCTTTCTTTATTAGATTTAAACGAAAATATGACCTTTAATAGGACAATGGAGAAAAAGAATTCATGTAGTCGACCCCACGTTGTGGGATAAAGGTTTGATGTTGTTGTTGAGAGGTGCATATAAATTGTCAAGCCATTACAACTTACTTGCAACTCAATTGTTATTGTATAATTAAACTAGCTAATACTTGCAATTTGAGATTTATCATGCATTTTATATTTTCTATAGGAAATTAGAGAGAAACCTAAGATAAATATCTCCATACTATTTAGATTGCGTGGTCATAAGGGAAGGGCATTTGATCACATCGCACACAAAATTATTATATTTATATATTTAAAAAATTAAAGCATATGATTTATTCTCGTTATGCCATAAAAAATCACACTCTCATCCTCTCCATTACAATCCATCATCAAACTCATCACTTTTTGCATGTCACTGGTCTCATCACCCTTCAACATGATATCATTGTCATTTCTTTCTCCTTCTTGTTCGCATGTTAGCAATCTCAATGTCACGAAAAATTATTCAGTGCGGATGTCGAACGCTATTCAGAGACCAATTAAAATGCGCTACATCATGCTTGTGCTCGGTACTGCTCAGTACCGCTTGATATCGTGGCTCGATACCACTGATATGAAACATTCTAGTTGATCTCCGAATGAATGTCGTCCGATCTCCACGTAGAATAGTTTCTCCAATCTCACAGACGACCTTCCCCATCAAGATCCCTACAGATTTTCTCTTTTTATTTTTTAATCTTTCTTCATATGTCACAGATCTCATCGATTATCTTTCTCATCAAAATCTCATCACGACTTCCTATCTCTTATTTATCCCTGATGAGATCCCACAAGTTTTGTTAAGAATATCCATGTTTAAAATTGCGTATTCGGGTATTGAGGCATTTTTCATTCGTGAGGCGAGGCGTAAGCCTCAAGGAGTTTTGAGGCGTAAGCCTCAAAATCAAAAGATTGCATAAGCATAAAATGATAAATTTTTTATTTACTAATGAGTGAATAATATAAAACATAAGTTATGAAGTGAAATCAAAATATCCCAATAATAAGACAACATGAAATATAGTTCAACTCAAAATTCTATCTTTCCCAAATCCTAGTATTCTTTTCATTAACATATAATTCTAATTTTTAAAAATAAATAGCAATGACATATCACATAAGAACTCATAGGTCATCAACACTGTCATCACTAAGGGGTTCTTCATTTGAATCATCATTATGATGAATTGCTCTCTCCCCTTCGTCCTCTCCTATAGAGTCTAATGTCGGGCATTTACTTTAAGATTTATATAAGTTTTAATATATATAGCGTGAGGCGTAAGCCTCATGTCAGTGAGGCGAGGCGGGCCTCAACCAAGTTGAGGCGCAAGCCTCATAAAAAAAACTCGAGGCGTAAGCATCGAGGCGTTTTTTTACTGGAATTGCGCAAAGGCGGGCCTCAAGGCGAGCTTCATATTGCGCAATTTTAAACCATGAAGAATATAATGAAGTATTATATTATATAAATAGTAAAATTTAAATGTTAATTATAAAAATAAGATAGTTTGAAGATTATGTATGTAAATCCCACATTGCTTAATCATTAACTAGATTGAAGGGAATCTCCCATGGGGCCAACCTATTAGGAGTAAATTGATGTCTTTCTTAGTGTTGATTGAATGCTTTTGGATTAACGGTGAAGCTCTCCCAAAGCTAACAATTACATTACTTCATCTAAACAAAACTTGTAACCTTCCCTGCCCACACGCTGATGAATAAATTAGCTTGGAAAGTTCAGACATCTCAACTATACAGGAAGACCTAACTGTAGAAGAAACATCGAAACAGAACATATAAAATTCCATTCAATTCAGCTTTCGGCTTTTCGTCTGCTGTAGGCTGTAGCCAAAGAGGCGCCATGGTTTATAGCAGACAAATATATCTTAAATTTCGTTTGTTCTAGCCAAAACTTAGGATAACCAAATACAGAACCATCACATTTCACAAGAATCCTAAAACACAGTTAAGAAATATACTAAAAAATCTGCATAAAGACAAACTCCAGAGGAGGAAAACCCTAGTACAAAAGCATGAACAAAACCCTAATCGACAAAACAAAACTAGACCTCATCCTCGTGTAAAAGCATATTTGGGATACCCTTACTGATTGGAAAGCGACGGCCAGTCTCGGGGCAGACGAGCGCACCTTCCTCGACATGCAGCTGGAGGAGGGCGCGATGAAATCGGCGAAGAAAATCGTCGTCGGAGTCGAGAGCGGAGGGATTTGGAGCGTCCTGTGGGAGGAGATCGTGGCATCCGAGAGAACGAACGGCGCCGACCAGAGCGGGCCACTCGATCTTCGGGAAGACGCCGCGGAGGAAGTCAGCGTTTAAGTCCACTTCCTTCTCCACCCACTTCTCCGCTTCGAGACGAAGAGGGTAGCCGTTGGTCACCCCCTTTATGTTGCAGGCCAGCATATTATGCGTCAAAAGCCTCATCGAGATCGAGAGAGAGACAGAGCTGTCTTTCTTGTTCCGTCCTCGCTCTTTTGATCGTTCTTTCTGCGAAATGTTGAGATTTGTTTTTCTTATATAAGATTAAAATAAAAAAAAGACTTTATTCCCACAATAGCAGAAATTTAAAAAATATTTATTTTTATAAAAATAAATCTAAAATTCTAATCAGACTAAAATAACTTCAGTTTTTTGCGTAGACTATTTTTTTAAGGTCATAACAATCAAACATAATTCAAACACGATTCAATCAAGTCAAACAAGTTTTAAACAAAATTTAAATTAAAAAAAAAATTAGATAATATAAAAAAAAAATCAATTCATAATCAAACATTATTCAAATCCTATTCCAACAATGTGTTATGATTTGAATGAACTTAATATATTGTCTAATATGATTTGCACAATGCTCGATTACGATTTAATTATATTAAGTAACATAGTATAATATGTTAGAATACAATCGTAACAGTTATAATCGGGGGCAGCCCACCCTCAAAAATTAAATAAATGTATTATATGAAGGGTATTTTAGATATTAATGATCTCACCAGCCCTAATTTGCTCTAACAATAAAAAAAAACTTAGCTGGGCTTTCCATTCGAAAGAAGAAAGCCATCTCCAAATCCCTCATATAAAATTCCATTCAATTCAAGCTTTTTTATTTTCATTATTTTTTTTCATCAACTTTAATTATGCTTAGTAATTGGAATAAAGAATCATTGACAAGTGAAACTATTGTCCGAGTTTTCTATTAGAATTAGTAATATAGTTGAGGCTTCCTATAGGAGATCAGACGCTCTTAAAGCTATTTAACATAATAATATAGTTTTACATCTTAAAGCTTACAATTTAATAAGTAATCGAGATTTAAATCAAGAGACTAATTTACAAAGATGTGGGGATGCTCGATGGACTCATTTTCATACTTTTATTAGTCTCAAGAGAATGTATGCTTCTGTACTCGATGTGCTTGAAATTCTTAAAAAGGAATGGGTGCATGATCAACAGTCAGTTGAAGTAGGTGTTTTGATTGATATAATGGAGTTTTTTTATTATATTTTCATAATGCATTTAATGATTGATATTTTGAAGATTACAAATGAATTATCAAATCATTAAAAAGAAAAGATCTGGGCATTAAAATGTGATGAAATTAAGACAAGTATCTAAACAACGATTGTAAATACTAAGGGAGAATGAATAGAGTGCTTTATTAGATATAGTGTCATATTTTTATAGTGTTTTTTAAATTGATATTCTAAATATGAATGATACATACAAAACTCATCGTCGATCAGTTCGAAAAGTTGAAGAAATAATAAATCTATATCATTTTCTTCAACTTCAAAAGTTAAATACTCATTTTTTCAGAATCTAGAACTTAGTTATTTCTTTGTGTGACATGCTTAAACCTAAGTAATTCCTTCTAGCTTATGATGATAAGAAGTTGATACATCTAGCAAAATTATATCTAAGTGATTTTTTTACAATTGAGCTTGTGTCTCTTAAAAGTCAGTTATCAACCTATATTATTGATATGCATATCATTGATGAGTTCTCATATCTAAATAGTATTGCTGATCTTGCAAAATAAATTATAAAGGTAAAGAAGGATGATGTATATCATTTGGTTTATAGAATTTAGTATAAACTTTACCAGTTGGTACTGCTACAGTGAAAGAGCATTCTATATAATGAGGATTGTCAAACATCGATTACATAGTATGATGAGTGATGATTAGCTTAATAAATGTCTTGTGTCTTGCATTAAAAAATATATATTTAATTTGATTACCAATGAAAAAATTATAATAAACATTATAAGAAAATATAAACAAATTGATAAGCTTGTATCAATCATAATGAAATAGAAATTTTTGCTTCAAATTATGAATGCATTTTATTTTTTTAATATAAGTTCATTCATTGAAAAAGTTTTTCATCATTAAATGAAAAGCTAGTTTCACCCTTGGTCGTAATATAATAAAGCGCAATCACAAGAACTATAACTTAGCATGTTCTGCAAGAATGTTGAAGAAGTATGCTTATTTAATATATTGTCATAACACATAACACATTATACTATGTGTTATGATTTGAATGAATTTAATATATTGTCCAATATGATTCGCACAATGCTTGATTATGATTTAATTATATTAAGTAACATAGTATAATATGTCCCAAAAAAAACATAGTATAATATATTAGAATGCAGTCGTAACAGTTATAAACAGGTGCCAGCCCACCCTCTAAAAATAAATAAATGTATTATATGAAGGGTATTTTGGATATTATTGACCTCACCAGCCCTAGTTTGCTCTAACAATAAAAAAAAAAAACTTACCTAGGCTTTCTTTTCGAAGGAAGAAGGCCATCTCCAAATCCCTCATATAAAATTCCATTCAATTCAAGCTTTTTTATTTTCATTATTTTTTCCATCAACTTCAATTATGTTTAATAATTTTAATAAAGAATCATTGATAAGTGAAACTATTGTCCGAGTTTTCTTTTAGAATTATTAATATAGTTGGGCCTTCCTATAAAGATCAGACGCTCTTAAAGCTATTTAACATAATAATATAGTTTTACATCTTAAAGCTTACAATTTAATAAGCAGTCGATGTTTAAATCAAGAGACTAATTTACAAATATGTGGGGATGCTCGATGGAGTTCACATTTTCATATTTTAATTAGTCTCAAGAGAATGTATGTTCTGTACTCGAGGTGCTTGGATTCTTAAAACGAAAAAGGTACATGATCAACAATCAGTTGAAGTAGGTGTTTTGATTGATATAATGGAGTCTTTTGATTATATTTTCATAATGCATTTAATGATTGATATTTTAGAGATTACAAATGAATTATCAAAATCATTATAAAGAAAAGACCTGGGCATTAAAATGCGATGAAATTAAGACAAGTATCTAAAAAACGATTGCAAATACTAAGGGAGAATGGATAGAGTGTTTTATTAGATGTAGTGTCATATTTTTGTAGTGTTTTTGAAGTTTATGTTCTAAATATGAATGATAAATACAAAATTCATCGTCAATCAGTGAGAAAAGTTGAAGAAATAATAAATCTATAACATTTTCTTCAACTTCAAAAGTTAAATACTCATTTTTTTTAGAATCTAGAACTTAGTTGTATCTTTGTGCGACATGCTTAAACCAAAGTGATTCCTTTTAGCTTATGATGATAAGAAGTTAATACATCTAGCAAAATTATATCTAAGTGATTTTTTTACAATTGAGCTCATATCACTTAAAAGTCAGTTATCAACCTATAATATTGATATGCATACCATTGATGACTTCTCATCTCTAAACAGTATTGCTGATCTTACAAAATAAATTATAAAGTAAAGAAGGATGATGTATATCATTTGGTTTATAGAATTTAGTATAAACTTTACCAGTTGCTACTGCTATAGTGAGAGAGCATTCTATATAATGAGGATTGTCAAACATCGATTACATAGTAGGATGAGTGATGATTAGCTTAATGAATGTCTTGTGTCTTGCATTAAAAAAAATGTATTTAATTTGATTACCAATAAAATTATAATAAACATTATAAGAAAATATAAACAAATTGATAAGCTTGTATCAATCATAATGAAATAGAAATTTTTGCTTCACATTATGAATGCATTTTATTTTTTAAATATAAGTTCATTCATAGAAAAAGTTTTTCATCCTTAAATGAAAAGCTAGTTTCACCCCTGGTCGTAATATAATAAAGCGCAATCACAAGAACTATAACTTAGCATGTTCTGCAAGAATGTTGAAGAAGTTTGCTTAATTTTTAATAATTTTTAGTCAATATTCGAAAATTATTCAATCATAATACAACAAGCGCAATTACCATATCTTTTGTAACAAACTCAATAACTTTAATGCATTGATTAGATTAAAATAAATGAAGAATGCTTAAATCATCTAATTTATGTTCTAACCATATTTGGTTATCCTCTAGCTTAGTTAGACCATTACTCATCTCCATAATAATGATAATAAACAGCTTCATCCCCTTAATTACTCATCTAGGCAATCTTTGAATCAGGTTCGATGAATGATTGAACCATCTTTAATACACGTTCGAACAATTTGCATTCATCCTTCGATCATTATCAAATAAACTTCAACGAATGTTTGAAGATGATTTATTATGATCAAAGGATAAGAATAAATTGCTAGAACATGTGTTAAATAACAGTTGAAGATTGCTCAATCATAACTTGAAATTAGAGATCATTAGCACAATTTCTATTTAAATTAGAGATCATTACCACAAAAAAAAAATGTTTTTTTTTTTTTTTACATAAAAAGGCAACAAATCATATTGAATATAGTAAAAGAGTTTAAGCCAACTAAGGTTTCATTTGAAATGAACAATTATTACGTCCTCCGACCGGACACAGAGGAACGTCTGGTCGGAGGCCAAATCCCGTCAAAAAACGGTTGTACCGAGCAAATACCGAGCAATACCAAACAATAATGAGGAATACCATTATTTGAAGACTCAATACTGAGTTATACCGAGCTAAACCGAGAAATACCGAGTTATACAAAAGTTGTACTGACTTTTTCCTAGAAAAACTCGGCACAACTCAGTATTTCTCGGTACAGCTCGGTATAACTCGGTATTGGTATTCAAAGATCGGTACTCCTCGTTAATATCAAATAATACCTAGTTGTACCAAGCAAATACTGAATTTTTTGACGGGATTTTACCTTCAACCGGACGTTCCTCTACGTCCTTACACCGGACGTAATAAAAGTTCGTTTGGAACGGCTTTTTAAAGCTTTTTAAAGTATCTTTTTAATACAAAAATTTAAATTTTTGCACTAAAAGTTGTTTTAAGAAGCAATAAAAAAGTCATCCCAAACGAAGCCTAAATGTGCAAATACGGATTTTAAGAAAACTATGTTCCCAACCAAAGAAAAAACTTGAATGTTAATTTTTATGTTTTTCCTATTAATTTTTATGTTTTTCCTATTGGCAGACTGTGAAAGCATTCTATATAAGCTTTACGCTGTGATGTATAAAACTCTACAGCCATAAAAAAATTTTAAGTTATTCTTCTCACAACAACTCAACAATTAATTTTATAAAATATTACAGTCGTCCCAAATAGACTCTTTGACTATTTATATAAATTATTCAAAGCTAAAGAAAAGTTCAGCTAAAAAAAAGTTAAATAAACATGGCTATTTAGGAATATATTTAAGGTTGAAAGCCACTAAAATCATTTTTGATTGAATAAAGAAAATATGTAATTTTAACATTTATAACGTTAATAACTATCTTTGAATATTATTTGAAAGAAAAAAAAACTGATTACTATGATATTTTTAAATACATTGGATCTATTATATAAAAAAAATGAAAATATAAATGAAGACAACTTCGAAATTAAGGCTAAATGGTTTTTTTATTGGTTATTGCTTGTTTACTAAATAGTTAAAATAAAGTGTCACATGAATTTTGTGTAATAAGAAGCATCATAAAACATGGATAATTTTATAAACAACAAATGCAGAGATTCAACATGAGTGAGACAAAGTCAATTTCACTCTTGTAGATAGTTGCTTTCAACTATCTAAAGAACAATCACCTAGATCTGAAACAGAGTAAAAATAAATTGAAAAAACTTCATAAGCTTCAACAATTGGAAGAATAATGTATGTTATAATATGAACGAGACCAAATATAATATATACAATAGGAGTAATCAACAGATTCATGAGTAACTAATGTAAACTTTATTAAAAGGCAGTGTCAAAACCCGACCCGATAATACACATGTCACACCATGTCAGATTGTGGCAAGACATAACCCCAAGATTCAATTAGACAAAGTACCGAAAAAAACCTCCAATTATATGCTATACAGGTCACTATTGAATACAATATGAAGCAGAAGACTATAAAATGTCAAAGATAATTTTCTATTATAGCATCCAAATATATATATATATAAATCTCATATCTATCTACAATAGTGCTTGTCAACAGACAAAATTATAAAAATAAAAGCCAAATCTGCAAAAATAATTTAACCAAACAAAAAGCATATCTACAATACAGATCGGAGCCTGCCATCCAAAATTACTCAACTTGCTCCTTATCCTTTCCCTGAGTTGAAAAATAAAAATAAAAACAGGAATGAGCTAACATGGCACAGTAAGCTATCGTAGCCTAAAACAAAATAAATAATTTAAATTAAAAGATTGAAAAATACAGTGTTGCAATAGTAAAATAAAATACTAAGTGGAAAGCTAAATTTGAAACAATTATTGAAACTTAAACAAGTACTGAAACTGAATGCATTTAAACAAATATTGTAACTAATTGGATTACGAGTAAACATTTCATAATGATTATCAAAGTGATTATCATAATTCCTATTAAGCCCAAATTTTCATATATATACATATATAATTGTTACCAGAATCTCACCTCGATAGCCCACTAGCTTCGGCATAATAAAATCTCACCTCAGTCATCCACCGACGTTGTAATAACAAAATCTCACCTCAATCACCCACAGGCTCAGGCAAAACAAATATCACCTCGGTTGCCCACTGACACTGACATAACATAATTTCATCTCGATCGCCCACTAGCACAGGCATAACCCCAAATCACATTCTATCATATCACATTTCTTTAACCAACATACACATTTTTCCATGCACTTCATTAATTATAGCATAATTAGTCTCAATTTAGAAATTACCAAAATGTATTAACAATAATTAACAAAAAACCAGCTTAGAAAAGTAGGTGAAAATTCTTATTTTTAGAAAATAATCAAATTAGCAAAGATTACATAAAATATAACTTTAAGACTTTAATCGTGCTACAAAGTTATTTTTCAGAGGCTAGATTATTTTCTATTTAATAAAAATAGTATAAATTTCAAAAAACCCGATGAAAGTGGTGAGCTGCACCACTCTAGACCCTAACGCCACGACATTGCGAGTTGGGCTTAGTTTTTCCTTCCTAATTATTCTTAGTTCATTTAAAGAATTGCATCTCTTGGTGAATTTAAGTGCATCTATTAGTCTGTTTTATATGTAGAACAGTGTATGTAGTGAAGAGAAACAAGTGAGTGTGAAAAGAGTGATATGTATATTTTCTCCTATTTTTATAGTGGACTTCTCGATGCGGCCCCGTAGTTTTTTTTTTGTCCTAATTTTGAATTTCTTTCACGTTAAATCCCGATGTTCTTTTAGCTTTTTTTTCGTTGCATGGTTTTACTCTCAACAACAATAATTTTAAAGAAGATAATAAATGCTAATAACCAAAAGGTGACTAATTTCTTGAAGGCATGCGTCACAAATAAAAAATAGCTCGATTCTCAAATGAGAACTATGACATACACATATCAAAAGGTTAGTATAGGAAAATCAAACCATAAATTTAGAGATGAACATTAGGACAAGAGCCAACCAACAACAATAGCACTTCACACAAAAATAAAGTGACCTTAACATTGTCCTCAGTTGAAATATTTGGCAAAATAGCATTGAACACTAGCTGAGGGCTTAAGCTAGCTAATAAAAGATTGATTGCTAGTAATGGCATAATATTTAAAGAAGAGAGCAAACTTGATCCTCTCAAGCATCATCATAGTTTATAACACTTAACCCAATCAAACCAATGACTAACAAATCATCCCTCAGGAAGTTAAACTAGTCTGTCGACTACTTCTTAAACTTAAATTTCATTTGAGACATCTTTTGATTACTATCATTTTTTTTTTCTTTCAACAAATTTTTGTATTAAAAAACTGTTGTAAATAGCAATCCCAATCGAAACCTTACCGATTTCTACATAGTATAACAACGTTATCATGGTTAACTTATTAGAATGTAGGGAATTTATATTAATGACATTGCAAGTAGTAGTAGGGGAAAGCATTGCAATGATTCAGAAGGTTGCATGACTATAGAAAAGAATTCAATGAACAGCATCAGTGTGTGCCCAGTAGAAGATAATGGAATAGAAAAAGGTCAAGAAGAAGAAAGCACAATGAAACTCCAAAATATGGTGACGTCTCTGAAAGCATAAGGTCACAACTCAGACTGGTTCTGCATAACAGTTAACCTGTGAGCAATGCTCAGTGCCGGAAAAGCTGCCATGAGAACAACCACAACGAAACACACTGAAACAAAAATATGGTGCATCTCTGAAAGCAAAGAATTAAATGCTCTTTAGATTAGTTCAGTGTAACAGTTACTCCCGGAACAAATATAAGCTGACTTGTTGAACAAACTGAAAAATTCAAATGTACTTACAACCTTTGAATTGAATGCATATAAATATAAAATAAGACTTCCAATCTAATGCACAAATGCATGCTCACCAAAACTACAAAACACAAACAATAATTTTAATAAAGGTAGGGTATTTCAATGAAAAACTGAATAATGCATAGAGCAAGAGAATTAATGATCTGAAATACCTTGAATGGCTTATCTAATTCACATGAACGCCAAAGTTTCAAGTAAGCTAGGTGTCACCAGATTTTTCCTCCAATTCTGAAATATTTCTAACAGCAACAAACTCTTCTTCAGGTATTAAACACCAATTAGGAGATTGCACAGCTCGAAGCCATCGGAAATCGTCCACATTAGCCCAATTCCTTGTTTCTTCCTCAAGGCCAGAATCACTGAGGTCCTTGTCGATCCCTTCGTATAATAACCTGTAAGGCGCAAACCTCAGGCCACTGCAATCCTCTATAATGGGCCTACTTCGGACCCTAAGATAGAAATCACACTCTCTTGCTTGGTGAATCCTAATCTGGTGGGACGCTAGCATAAACAAGCAATTGTTCACATCCTCTATGAGAATCGATCCCAGCACCGGACCCGTAAATATGCGGCAATTCCTGAGCCGGTGAATAAACAATGCTCTGAATCTCCCTTTCAGATAAACATCACAGGAATCCAGATCAACAATGCTAAAATCCCCCTCTGATTCAGAAACTCTAAAACGCTTTATCAGAATCTCGCCTTGCTTGTTCCTAAAACCCGGCGAGTCCGACAAGCTAATATTCTGACTCGCAGCATTGGAAACTGTAATAAATTGCTCAGACTCTTTCGCCAAAGCAGCGGGTTCTTTCTTTGACGAAGCCTTGCTCTTGAAGGTGAACTTCTTCCTCGGTGCAATCTCGGCATTCGCGCTTTCAACCATTTCCTTGAGCTCCTCGATCGTTTTCAGGGAGGAACGTACCTCGTAAGGAGGCAGGAAATAAGAGTGTTCGGAAACGATTTTTTCAAGATCGGAGATGGATTCCGATACCTTGTCGAGTTCCAGCTTGATCTGGGATTTGGCTTTCGGATCAGCGGCGGCGATGGCACGGCAGCGGTGGAGATCGGCCTCTACGGAGCGTTTTGCGTCGGAAAAGAGGCTTAGGAATGATTGGACGGACTCGAAGGAGGGAGACGAGAAGTCAGCGGCAGTACGGCGAGCCGCGGACTGCTGAAGACGGGATTGGTGGTTGTTGGAAAGGCGCTCGAGCATCGCCGCGTGCTTCTTCTGGGCGATCATATCTAGGGTTTCTACGGGCAGACCGTTCGGCTTCTGGAGTTCGTCGCCTTCCATGCCAAACGGATTCCACGGCTCAAGCGGGAAGAAGAGATAGGGTTATAGAAATTTTAATGAGAAAGCTTTGTGGGGTTCCATTGGTAGCACTCTAATATTTGTAGATTTTACATCTAAATTATTACATATCATCTAATATTTTAGTTAAGGAGTTAGCCAATCTCGATGAATAATAGTCGGAACTAGGGTTGTAAAAGGGAGTAATTATTGTGTACGAACATCGAATGTGTCTAGAGATCAATAACAGAGCGCCACGTCCTAGGTGACTCGGTACCAAGCACTCGGTATCACTCGATATTCGTTCGGATTTCGGGTTTTTTGTTCATGGACGTAGATAAACTTATTCATGTAAAAGGGCTTTCGAGCTTAGATCATGAGCTTGATGCTTGATTAATTAATCAATTCGGAGATAAATTTTATTCTACGAGTTTGAGATGGTTCGTGATTAATGATCAAATTCGAGATGAAGCATATCTAGGAGCCTTGAAGAGCTGGCTCCCTGGTCCCATTTGAATCAGGTCACTCTTCTGAACTAATACTGAAGAAAAAAGTAGGTCAAACAATATTATTGTAGAGATAAAATTTCTATTAATATATTAGTTCTTATGCTCCTCAGAGATGGTTTGAATGTGATATAAATTAACAATTTGAAAATAACTTAAAAATTAATTCAAAAATGATACCTCTTGAAAAAGGAATTTTTATTTAGAGGATATTATAAATAAGAACATATTTGGTAAACATGATAAGAGATTTAAAAGCATTCATATGGTTAATGTATTTGGAGCGACTAATGATGGTAGTATAATAAATAGATTTACTCAAATCAGTGTATATATAATATATTAAAAGTTGGAAGTAGCTCCAATGCGTAGATAAGCATTACGAGAGAGTCTCTCGATGGTTATGGTTTAAGGGTTATAGGGTTAGAAGAAAAAATAAATATTATAATTAAAATGATAAAAATATTAAAAATTATAGAGAATAATAAATGTTACTTAATATTAAGAATGAATATTAATTTTAAATATTTTTAACAATTTTGATATTTAAATTTTTGAATTATAATAATATTTTATATTAATATTTATTTAAAGCAAGCCGTCACGGCTTACAAAATCGAGTCAGGGCTAGCTCAAGCTTTGCTGGTTAGTTCATCGAGCTCGACTCATTAGCCATTTATCGAGCCGGCTCACGAGTAGGCTTGACTTACTTACACCCCTAGTTGAAACTCCCATGGCATGTCACTAGGTTATCTTTGTTGTCGCCTCTTGTTGATGCGCTCCCATGGCATGATGTCAACTCTGCGAACTTTTATTTGGTTCGGTCACCAGACGTAGCTTTACGTTCGGACGCCAGTAAAATAGTGTCACGTGTTCTCACTATTTACCGCGTGGCCTGACAACCCTGACCCAGAACGGAGCCGAGATTGCTATGTTCGCGTATTGCTAGGTATTGCTCAGTATTTGCTCGGTATTGGTCGATTTTACTTGGCAATAATGAGAAATACCATTCTGTGAAGACCAATACTAAGCAATACCGAGTTTTTCTCGGTATTGCTTGGTATTGCTCGGTATTGCTTGATATTGCTCGGTATTGGTCTTCACAGAGCCATATTTTTCATTATTGCCAAGCAATACCTGGCAATACTGAGAAATACCTAGCAATACCTAGAGCAATATCGAGCAATACACGAACATATTATTGACGTCTGAACGTAGAGTTACGTCAGGTCACCTGACCTAATAATTCTTCCAACTCTGCTAAGCTTGCCACAAAATGAACCCATTATCACGTCTTATAATCATGCAATTTCCTCTCTTCTTTGATGGCAAGGGCTTTAGAAAATTGGAGCTCACAAGTAAAGGAATTGACCAATGCAAGCATAAGAAGCGGCATGAGCGGGGTTCAATAGAGGCGATGACAAGGTTCAGGATTTTTACAGGATGTGTTGCTATTTTTCATTAGATCAAATAGTTATGTTTAGATGTGAAATATATAAATGTTAATATTTTTAATGATGTATGTAAATCTCTCAAAATTTTGTATAATTAGTAGTAGGCCTCTTAGATCATTATCTAGTAATACTAATCCAAAGGAGATAGAAAAAGATCCTAGTGAAAACTACTTAATGAGTGGTTGTGATGAACCCCAGCCAAAATAAGCTTAGGTAAAAACTCTGACTGCTCGGTACCGAGCTTTACTAACACTCGGTACAACTCGGTACTGGCCATTAATGTTCCGTATAAGCTTAACTAAAAGCTCGGTACTGCTCTGTACCGAGCAGTACCGAGCTTTACTAACACTCGGTACAACTCGGTACTAGCCTTTAATGTTTCGTATAAGCTTAGATAAAAGCTCGGTACTGCTCTATACCGAGTAGTACCGAGCTTTACTAACACTCGGTACTTATCTGTACCGAGCAGTACCGAGCTTTACTAACACTCGGTAATGTTCTGTACCGAGCAATACCGAGCTTTACTAACACTCGGTACTGCTCGGTATTTGCCAATATTTGTCGGTATAAGCTTAGCTAACTGCTCGGTACAGAGCAGTACCGAGCATTACTAACAGTCGTTAGTGCTTGGTACCGAGTAGTAGCGAGCATTACTAACGCTCGGTAATGCTCGGTATTCGCAAGTATTGGTCGGTGTAAGCTTAGGTAAGAACATAAAATATTTTATTCTTCTATTTCCTGGATATATACACTCAATATTGCTCGGTACCGAGTGATTTTGGCAGATTAATGATTGGTATTAGCACAGTCTAGCAACGGTTAGTTGGCCGGCAATGCTCGGTAATACTCTGATTGAGTTGTCTTTAATACTCATTATTTGTTATGCTGGGATATACTCCAAAGATTCAATTTAGATGTCGAACTTCGACTTTTAGAGAAGTTTGTAATGTACTTGTTCGGAAATTTGGAGAACCCTTTGTTGAAAAACTGAGGCTGCTGCAAATTAGTCAATTCCTTAGGGTACCCCAAATGCATCAGAATGTTCCGCTAATATACATGCTACTATCGAAGTGGGATATGAAGACTAAAAGTTTCATTATTAAAGGACAAAGTCTACAGTTCATATCTGATGAAGTTGCATTACTTATAGGCATGCCGAATAGGGGTATTACTTTTGACATTGGCACTGCCAGATCTACTGGCAAAACTTCAAATGACATTCGTCATGACATTGAGAGGATGGATAATACCACTCCAATAGACGATCTAGTGAAAGCCTTCGTCCTTTACCTACTATCAAACATATTTTATCCAATGGCTAACTTTCGCATTCCATCATCTATATTGGAACTTGTCAAAAATGTAGATAGTTTTATAACATACAACTGGCCAGAATCAATCAAGAGTTTCCTAGTAAATGAATTCAACAATGTTGGTACTAAACAAGCTAACCGATCCGCACTGGGATATGTAAATGGTTTCGTAATGATTCTAATTGTGAGTATTGTTATTTTATTCAAATGATCATTGTTGATTTCCAATTTCTATAACAAAATTAAAGTGTCTTAATTTTGGCAGATTTGATTTCTTGAACATACAAACATTCATGTCGTGGAGGATGAACTAACCCGGCCACATTTTACTCGTTGGGATGGTAATTTTATGTACACTGAAAAAGATATAAATAGTATATTTGCTGACCTTCAGGATGATGAGGTATCTTCAATACATTTTTTCATTTAAATCTCTGCAAAAATGATATGTTTTAATGTTTAACTTAGGCGTAAATTTAAAATAACAGATTCTCCCACATTTTAGAGGAATAACAGATGATGAGAAGGTTTTATTTCATGGACCTTCAAATATGTCATCTAAGTCATCCAGTCCATCTCCACATAGTCCAGCCAGTCCAGTTATGGTAGCTAGTCCACTTAGGGTACCAAGTCCTATCCGGGTGGCTAGCCCAGCTCGTGTACCTCACCATGATTCATCTCAACCTACCCCCACTAGTCCAGTCAAGGTTGCAAGCCAAAGAAATACTGAAACATCTACAAATACTCCCCTTGATTCGAGGCCAATAACAGATGAAACAAACCTCAAGATAATAAATGAAGCTATATACAAGCTGTTTAAGAAAGACAAATTCTTGAAGAAGAAGGTAGCTTCGGTGAAAGCAACAAATAGAGAGTTTGAAAATCGGGTTTTGAACTTGGAGCACTCTATTTTGGAGTTGATAGGGGAGAATCTTGTTTTGAAAGAAGAGATGAAAAGAAAAGACCGTGTAATGTTACAGTTCTTCAAAGATCAATTTCCTTCTTATATTAAAATGTACAATAATGAAATGTCTGGACAATCTTCATTAGCTACTACTGAAAATGGTAGTCTGAGTGCGAAAGTGGAATTCGATCCTGTTGCGGAGACCGGCATAGCAAAAAGAGTTCAGCAAAGAAATGATAGAAAGAGGAAAATTGTAACTACCCCATTCACAACCGGAAATAGGAAGAAAAAAATTAAACAAGTTTCATCATCGACAGAGAAGTTATGTGAGAAAATTCCAAGTGATGTTCCAGTCCAGTCCCCTGAACCTGATCCTGCTCCACCACCAGCACATCAAACTGCTCTTGTTACTGTTGCTGAACCACCTATTGATACTGAAGTTTTTGGACTTGTTTTACCATATCCGACACATATTCCAACTACTGAAAAATCTGTGATTGTTTATGAAGTTGATGATTCTAAAGAAATACCATTTAAACCTACACCTGAATACTTAGATTACCCGGGCAGATCATTACTTAGTAAAGATAAACTGCTGTTTATTGATAATGCCCTCAAAAAATTTAAGGATAAGTGAGTAATGATCTTATACCGATCAATACCGAGTAATACCGAGTAGTACCTAGCTATATTGATCGGTACTACTAGGTATTACATTAAGCATACTCGGTACTATATAAATACCGAGTTGTACCGAGTAGTACCGCGTGATACCGAGTAGTACCGAGCTTTACTATATGCTACTACTCAGTATTACATTAAACATACTCGGTACTTTATCAATACCGAGCAATACCTGAGTACTACCGAGCTTGGGAATATAACAATAGTATTTTTTACAATCATATTTTCTAATTAATGTTTTTTTGAATTATACAGGAACAACACGATTTTTTAGCTTGGATATATAACAATTTATCGAAGTCAATTGGACGAATTATTAATGGCAGAGGAACTTGACAATAATCACGTTGATGTGTTTGGTCATTTGTTAGTCGAGAAAAATGCACTTTGCCCCGGTCTTAATCAACCTTTTCTTTTTGTTTCTAGTTTTCATTGGGTTAGTAATCAATTTTGAATCCTTGAGTTTGGTATTTCTATTTAGTAAATGTAATTAAGTTAAAATTAATCACCACTGTTATCTCTTCTTAACCAGGGATACTACAAACAAGCGAAGGATATTGGAAATGAGGATGAAGACACAACGAACTTCGTATCTCATATAAACAGAAGAGTTATTAGGAATGTAAATTTGATCTTTGTTCCTATAATAAACAGTAAACATTGGACCCTTTTAGTATGCAATTTGAGAAAAAATTGATGGGAGTTTTATCATTCATTACCGAATAAGACACACAAAGCCATACTCCCAGAAGTTGTAAGTAAAACCAAAATTTATTTAGTTTTTTTATTTCTTAACAAAAAATTATGTTATTTTCATTTTACTTTTCCAGATTTCTCATTTCTACGAGGAAACGAAGATCTCTTTTGACATTAATATAAGGAAATGGCCAATCAAGGGATTTAGGAATGTTCCAACACAAGCTAACAACGTTGATTGCAGCATGTTTCTTTGTAAATATATGGAAGTTGTAATACAACAAGAACATGTTCAATGGTATCTTTATAAGGACTGACAATCTAATATGCCACTATTCAGGGCTGAATTAGCATATGACATCTTATGTACAAAAATTTGATAGATTTTCAAATAAATTTTCTTTTTCATGTATATTTATTATGCATTTTTAATTACAATTAAATGGTACCGAGGACTAAGAAGGAGTAATACCGACCTAAGTCTACTAATCATTAAGAAATACCGAGCAATACGAGAACAGATAGTGATTGCTCGGTATTCGACGAAATATGCTCGGTACAAACAAAAAACAGATTGGTAATGCTCGGTTTTAGTCGAAATTACCTCGGTACATTACAAGTAAATGGTACTGAGGACTAAGAAGGAGTAATACCGAGCTAAGTCTACTAATCATTAAGCAATACCAAGCAATAGGAGAATACTTAGTGATTACTCGGTATTCGACGAAATATGCTCGGTACAAACAAAAAACAGATTGATAATGCTCAGTTTTAGCCGAAATTAACTCGATACACAACAACTAAATGGTACCGAGGACTAAGAAGGAGTAATACTGAGCTAAGTCTACTAATCATTAAGCAATACCGAGCAATATTAGAACATATAGTTGTTGTGTACAAACCAAACACTGATCGATATTGTGAGTAATTATAGAGTCATACCGAGTAATTAGAGGCATACAGTCAGAAAGACATATTCATTATAGAAACTCCTCCAAATTAACAGATTACATGAAAGAAGATTGACTACCTGAATCTGGATTTGTGAAGTATATGCTTGTTGGTACAATCTTCTCTATGGGTTTAACTTTTTTAGTCTTCCTTTTCTCCCAGTGATCCTTCAATCTTGAATTTGAAATGCCCTTTGGCCGCCACTTCTTAGGATCTTTAATAGTTTCATTACAAGCTCCAGGATTTGGTTTGTTCTTTCTGCCAAGCTTGATGGAATGAACTTTTGCAGCCAAAGTACTCAAATCATCTATGATACACTTTTCAGCCTCTTCATTACCTTGTGCTTCTGTGTTAATTTTATATGCAAATCGACATATATAATTTCTGAAAATCAAGTTGCTAGACCCCAAAATAAGTTGGCAAGCATTCATATCAAGACTTGGGATCTTACCTCCAGAATATAAATCTTTTCGAGCATTGGCTGATCATCTTGGGAGTAAATATTTATTGGGAATATTAACAACATCTAACTGTCTCATTACTCTCATGCAATGTACACATAATATACCTATCATTTCAAACTTAGCATAACTGCATTCAATTGTACCTTCTAATGAATTAAAATTGATAATCCAATTGTGTGAATCAGTGGAGTTGTCTATGTTCCAAACAGAAAACCTTGATAAATTAGACGAGGTATTTTCAACGCATAATCCACCAATTCCATATAATAACTCCTCTTCAAAAAATGCATACAACTTCCTTGAATAAAATTTTACAGCTTGCTTCAATATTGGGCTACTTTTCATATAAGGCACTATATCAGTTTGACTACATCTGAATTCTTCATCTTGTTCATTTCGACGTCAATTCCTCATCACCTTCTCCAAACCGAGGAAATACTCGGTGATAGTACTTGTTGGCTTCGAATAACCATGGCATACATGATTGGTTGACTCACTACGTTGGGTTGATAAAATGCCAAGGTTAAAATAATCTTTGTTGAATGCCGTTGACCACTTCTCCCTAATTTTGTAGAGATCATTCAACCATTAATGGTTTTGCAGGTTTCCTTCTGATATCATTTCAGTCCATTTACTCTCAAATTCGTCCACTGAATCACATTGTTTGAAACAATACAAATAAGCATTTAACTCTGTTGTTGCTATTAAAGCACCATGCCTTTGAAGTTGCCTTTTTGTACAGATGTCATTGGCACAATCGATGCCGTGTATTAGGCAATACAATCTCTATTGCCCTGGCCATGGCTTGGTCATGATCAGTAAAAATGATAATGGGATGTTTGTTATTTATGATTTTTATAAATGTTCGAAAAAGCCAGGTAAAAGAAGCTATAGTCTCATCAGATAAAAATGCAACTCCCAGTATAACATTTTGCCAGTGATTATTCACGCCGATAATTGGGGCACAAGCTAAGTTATATTTATTTAAATGATAACTAGTATCGAATATAATCAGATCCCCAAAATAGTCATAGTCAATTCTATCAAGACCATCAACCCAGAAGAAATTCAACAAACACTCATCTTCATCAGTTTCAACATCTCAGGCAAACATATTGTCATCAATTGCCCGTTCTTTAAACAACTTGATCAGTGAATTAGTGTCTCCAATCTCGATCTTGGCTATTCTTTCTTTTTGGATGTAGTTGTATGCATCCCGCTTCGTGAATCCAAGATTACCCACACCACCAACTTCATCAGATAGTATGTAAATGCATCGATAATTCTTATCCCTGCTTCTGACATAGATTTCAAAACTGTTGCATTATCATCACTAATTCTCCTAGATGACCTGAGCAAATGTTGATCATCCGGCCAAGCCAGTTTGTGATAGTGAGTTTCTACAGATTTATTCACTGTCTAAATCCCATCTTGACTCACAAAAATCTAACCATGGCTGGACATCCTGTTCTTATACATGATCTTCAATATTTTACCTTAGTACCACTCTCATTCTCCTTCTTGAAACCTGATTTAGAATAAACAAAATCCTTTGATTTGATTTTTCTTGTATTTGACCAGAAATGAGGATGATCTTTCCGAACACTAAATCCAGTTGAATGCGCGTACTGGCAATATTTTTCATATGCTTCTTTCTCAGAATTGTAAACACCCTAAGAAATATTCATACATTCATATTAGCTTTAATCTAAATATCAATCCAGACCTTAAAAACAATCAATAAAAATTATCTTGGTATTAGCTCGGTATAATTGTGCACCGAGTTTATACCGAGCTATTATAATCAGTACCGACCGTATACCCATCTATAATACTTAATACCAACCTTATACCGAGCTAAGGAGGAGTTAATACCGAGTAATGATTGGTAGTACTATGACGTATTAATATTTATTAGCTCGGTACAACTGTGCACCGAGTTTAAACGGATCTATTATAATTAGTACCGACCGCATACCGATCTATAATAATGAATACCGACCTAATACCGAGCTATTATAATCAGTACTGATCGTATACCGATCTATAATAATGAATACCGACCTAATACCGAGCTATTATAATCAGTACCTACCGTATACCGATCTATAATAATGAATACCGACCTAATACCGACCTAAGAAGAACTTCATACCGAGTAATGATCGTTAATACTGAAACCAACGATTGATACCCACTAATGAAACAGTAAATAGTAAAAAAAAACAAATAGTATAGATAATAACTTACTACTATTAGATCAGAAAAAGCTTGATCAAAGTTTAACGTCGGAGTTTCCTCGAAATCGAAGAAGTCTTCGAAAGCAGAATCTTCATTCGATCCTTCCATCTCCTCAAATACTTCACGATTTCTTTACGTGAGGTATATGAGAAATATATGAACCGTAAAGACTGTAGAACATTTTAGGTTTAATACAGAAAAGGTTATTATACCTGAGGTAAAAGCCGCGTACTTTTTTTAGTTTCCCGCCCATTTCATATACATTACGACGGGCCAACCCAAAATATTTTAAAAAATGTGCTAAAACATATGGGCTGTCGTCGGATCATACGGGATAAAGAGGCATGCCAGGTGTCGCGATTTGAAGCCATACCAAACGTAGAGATGTGTCAGGTAACCTGAGGCAATAAAAATTCCTTGGCATGATGTTAACTATGCAAACTTTTATTTGGTTTGGTCACCTGACGTAGCTCTATGTTCGGATGCTAGTAAAACAGTGTCACGTGTTCTCACTATTTACCGCGCGGCCCGACAACCCCGACCCGGAACAGAGCCGGGATTGCTATGTTTGCGTAGTGCTAGGTATTGGTCGATTTTGCTTGGCAATAATGAGAAATACCATTCTGTGAAGACCAATACTAAGCAATACGAGCAATACCGAGTTTTTATCAGTATTGCTCGGTATTTCTTGATATTGCTCAGTATTGGTCTTCACAGAGCAATATTTTTTTATTATTGCCAAGCAATACCTAGCAATACCGAGAAATACCTAGCAATACCGAGCAATTCCTAGAGCAATATCGAGTAATACATGAACATCACAATCCCGGGTCAAGTCGTCGGGCCACGAAGTAAAGAGTAAGAGCACGTGGCGACATATTATTGGCATCTGAACGTAGAGTTACGTCAGGTCACCTGACCTAAAAATTGTTCCAACTCTGCTAAGCTTGCCACAAAATGAACCCATTATCACATCTTATAATCATGCAATTTCCTCTCTTCTTTGATGACAAGAGCTTTAGAAATTTGGAGCTCACAAGTAAAGGAATTGACCAATGCAAGCATAAGAAGCGGCATGAGCGAGGTTCAACAGAGGTGATGACAAGGTTCAAGATTTTTACAGGATGTGTTGCTATTTTTCATTAGATCAAATAGTTATGTTTAGATGTGAAATATATAGATGTTAATATTTTTAATGATGTATGTAAATCTCTCAAAATTTTGTATAAATTAGTAGTAGGCCTCTTAGATCATTATCTAGTAATACTAAAGTTAATCCAAAGGAGACAGAAAAAGATCCTAGTGAAAACTACTTAATGAGTGGTTGTGATGAACCCCAGCCAAATTACTAAATTTAGGCAAGTCTGGCTAAAGGCTATAAATTTAATGCTTATGGAAGAAAACACATTTATGTACATAATCATCTTGAATGTTATGTTAGAGTGGTGTCTTATGCACTAGTTATCCATTATTAATTATTTAATTTTATATATATCATAAATTTTGAACATTTTTATCATTTATATAAAAGTATGTGTTATTAACTATATTTCAATTTTGTTTGTATTTACATTTGATTTAATTCCACTTAAGCTTATACTATTACATTGTCTTTTATAAACATTTACACTTTTTGATTGTTTAATTAACCAAAAAAACAAGGATAGTTAAAATTTATATAAAATTAGAATAATAATAAAACATTAGATTATAATTTAAACGAATATTAAATTAAAATTTATAGAACAAAAAAATAATAATTAACTAATTTAGATCATTTAAGTTACTGACTTAACTTGAATTTATAAGTTTTACATTTACTCATCGACCTTTGAATTGTAAGATGAATAGTTAAGGTTAAAGAATAGATAGGAATAGCTTAAAATTGGAAATCATAGTAACTTGAAATTTGAACAAGTGATCATATTAATCCTTACATATCAAAAATCATTAAAAATTATAAGTTGCATTAAAAACGAAAAAACTAATATTCAAAAATCATCCACTTAACTAAATAGTACTCCTATGTGAGAATAAAAAAAAAAAATTATGATGAGCTAGTTCTAAAAAAAAAAGTAGGGAATAGCACAATCAAAATTTTGGTACAAGTTCAACAAGTCTTAAAAAATAAACTGCTAATCTTATACTTCTCCAATACACCAAAGAATAAGATGGAAAATTAGTATTAGATGATGGTGAACTAATGAATTTGAATCTTAATTATAAATTACATCTAATCTTTAAAGCAGCTACATTATTCTTTTTAAAGTTTTTAATAATCAATGATTATATTCATAACCAGAGGCGGAACCCCATGGAATTTAGCGGCAATGAGGGGGGGGGGGGGGGGGGGGGCGGGGCGGGAATTGCCCTTCCTTAAAAAAATAATTTTTTTTTTTTAGTTATATTGATATTTTTGGTAGTTGATAGGAGTGTTTAATGTAATTGCCCCCTCCCCCCCCCCCCCCCCTCCCCCCCCCCCCCCCCCCCCCCCCCCTCCCCCCCCCCCTCCCCCCTCCCCCCCCCCCCCCCCCCAAAAAAAAAAAAAAAAAAAAAATTATGATCTTTAGATGATTTCCCCAAGAAAATTATATACGCATTGTGTGGAGGTGTATTATAAGGTTTTTAGGCAATTGCCCCATAAAACGTGTTAAAATACTATGTCTTTAAACAAGTTGTCAAATACAAAGAGAAATAATAAATAGAATCCAAAAATATCCTTACAACCAAAATTTTCCGGGCGGCTGCCCGAACCCCCGCAGGTCGAACCCGTCAGGAGGGCTGCTGCCCCTTTTCGACCCCAGACATATCTGAGAAGCGTACAAAAATCAAGGATATGAATAAATAGAGGTCGAGCCAAATTAATAGAACTCCAACATACATTTTGTTAGAAATTAAATGATTAATCAATTACACCATTTGATTTTTTTTTTTTTGCAAACAAATCATCCATTCTTCAACCTAATTTTGTTTAAGAATAATTCTCATTATATAAGATGTTGAGATATTTTTATAAATGTATTATGTATTCAAGTACAAAAAATCATAGTCAAAATGACTATACATATAAAATATATATATTATATATATATATATATATATATATATATAATATATATATTATATATATATTATATATATATATATATATGTAACAAATTATCTACGTTGTTTTACTTGATTAGTTTTGTCACCCACCCCCACTTTGAAAATTAAGGCCGGTTCTGCCCCTGTTCATAACATATAAATTCAAAATAAGCCAATGGTTAGAATTCCTCAGGGTGACCGTGTAATTAAGGCATAATTTAGGATTTCTAAAACAGAATTATAATCTTTGTTCATTTTAATTACTATAGAAATGTGATGTATTATTTCCAATTTAATATTTTAAATTATTATTTTTTTTTTACTTTGGTTATAAAATTAATCAACAGTGCATATTCTTACTTGCTTGAGGAACCAAGTAAGAGTTTAAGTTTGTGAGTGAGATTAATAAGTATTGATACGTCATCACAAATCAGCTTGATCGGGGGCACAAATCTCGATGGCAAAAAGCTAGTTGGAAACTTCAAAAAAAATTATTTTGGATTACCCGAACCTGATTTCACAGAACTTATCAGTCAAAACTGAGCGTCTCGGAATACGAACCCAACGAACACCAAGATCAAAACCAATCCAAGCCCAACGAGTCTCGAATCAAAGGGTTCAAAGTGCTGTTGGAAGGTTACAAACCACAATTTTGAGTTACCAAACGGTCTCCGATTTGACGAGCTTATCTCGAATTCGACACGACAACTCAAACGAGACCGAATCCAACGAGCCTAAGATCATCGTATTCCGGACATCATTAAGGCCTTCAAAGCGTCCACAACGAACGGCATCTGCATGATCAAAGGATTCGATTAAAATCGCGCCGTGTCTATTCAAACCACTCCCCAATTCGCCCTTTGATCTCATGGCCTATTTACGGCTATGCAACTCCAAAAAAAAAACTATAAATTAGAGCCCTCATTCTTACACCAAGGGGACTTAAGTGAAAGAGAGAAGAAGAAGAGGAGAAGGGGAAAAGGAGATTTTTCACCTCCTCGACCACCGCCGAGCTCTTCCTGCCGCCTGAAGACGCGGAACTCTGCCAGATTTTTCGGGGAAATGCCGGGGAATCGCCCAGAACTTTGTAAACTTTGTGCAGAAGTGATTTAAATTGATCATCTTGATTTGTTAGGGACGGATCAACCTTTGTACTTCAAATAAATACTAGTGGGAACTTTGCAACTGGGCGGGCCTGTGGTTATTTCCCTCTTTTGGGTTTTCAACATAAGAACCTTGGATGTTCATTCTCTCTTTTTTGTTTTGTGCGGAATTACTCGTGCAACGCTTAAGACGGAATAATTTTCCTAACTTACTGCCACGTATATTCTAGCCACGCAACAACGGTATAAATTATATAATATTTTATTATGTATGAATTTATAAAAATAATATTATTTTGTACAAAAAAAATTCAAAATGGTTGAAAATATAATGGAACACTCAGTTGCCACAATTGCTAGAGGGAATATCATGGATGCAGCTAGTTGACACTGATGAGATGTCACTTTTAACATTGGATCATCATCGATCTTTGTTTGCTAACCTGTGCTACAACGTAACAAACAATCAACACTAAAATCATTGAAGCTCGGTTTGTTTGAAAGCAGCTTAGCAGACTAGGTTCTTGAGAAAATTGAATGTATGCAAGCTACACATTTTAACGCTCGGTCATAATTTTTCACTGACTGGTTGCTACACGCTGCCATGTCAAAGCTGCAGTGTAGCAATGTAAACTTCACATTGTTTTAGTGAAAGGACATGACTCTCACCTAAAAACATTTTACATCATCATGCGCTGGAGCCTAGTTCACTTTCAGGCATCGCCAAAGTCACATTTTTCAAGTGCTGCAATGTCAGATGTCATTTTTGTTGTTATATATATATTATATATTATATATATATATATATATACTATATAATAATATATATATATATATATATATATATATATATATATATATATAGTTATAAAATAAGAATACACTAAGCTGTAATATATATATGTGTGTGTGTGGTGTGTGTGTGATCGGCTGTGTCTGTCCGCCTGTTTATGTTCAGTCTTCGGCTCAGAAGGAGTTTACAGTCTTGCACTTGTAGTAAAAATTTTAATATTACACATTTTTCACATTATGGATTTTCGTTAATTAGAAAAGGTAATGCAGCTATATAATACATTGAGGATACTGTGAACATCATTTTACAAGATACATACATAGACATAGGAAGTATGAATATTGTAGGTTTGAAATGATATATTATAACTACATGAGACCAATAGATATCCTTTTGACCCATACAAGCTCGACAAAGATCTAGGGAAGTAGAAGTTTTGAATCACATCTATAATTAAGAGCCTTATTAGAAAAAAATATGATATTTGCATTTCACGATATTGGACTAAACCACCAAATTTTTTTCCTTGATGCATGAGCAGGAGCTGAGGTAGGATGGAACAGTGGGAGAGGAAATGGAGAGAGAATTTAAAAATAAATTATTAAATATTTAAATTAGTAAAATTAATTAAATAATATTTATTTTCAAAACTCTAATCACGCTTCTTAGACAAGCTCTAATTGAGTTTATTCTTAAGCTTTAAACAATATTGTTAGTGAACATAAACAAATCAAATGTCAAACTATACAAACTTGTTTATTTATCTATCGAATATTTTTCAAAAATATTCAACCTCATTTGTTTATCTTATCAAATGAACATGAACAAATTCTTAACAAGTCAAATCACGAGCAACTCGTCCAACGCCCTATTCATTTGCAGCCTTTTTGGCACATTCTGAGTCCAGCTTTTAGTACTTTTTTTTTCACTTTTTATTATAGTTTACTTTTTAGCATTGCAATTTATTACCACAGCTTGCTTACTCCTGAGTCTACATTCTTGTAATTGAGTCTTGTTTTTTGTTACTGTTGTGCATTATAATTTCTTTTCATAGTTAATAAATAAGCTCCCAAAAAAATTGCTTTTTTACTTTTATTTTTAAAACTATTTATTTAATATGCTTTTATTTACTTTAAAACAAGCATATAATTAATTTTAATTAATTACTCATATATTAAATTCATTTCAAAACAAATTCAATAAATTTAAAGCTTATCATAACTAATTTTAATCAATATAATCTGCCCTGAATTTTTTTTCAACTTCAAAACAAAAAAAAATTAAAATAAACATAATACATTAAGAATCAATCAAAATCTATATTACAATCATATTACAATAAATTCAATAGCTTTCAAATCCATACTACAAAAAATTAATCATAACCCATTTTGCTATTTTTTTTTAAAGATCTTTATCAACTAAAGCTTCGTTTGGGACAGCTTTCTTGCTATTTCTTAAAGCAGCTTTTTAGCAATAAGAAAGTTGTCCCAAACGAATGCCTAAGCCTCACAAGCAAATATTTATACCTCACAAAAGTAAAAAAGGGGGAACACGGATTGAATCTAGTCTTTGATAACCAACCAGTATTAAACCTCCTATATACAAAAACCAGTCCAGTTCCTATATATCTAACAGTATTACTCCAAGAAGCATGAAAATTGCATAGAATATACGCAGCAGGTATGATGATATCAAAGGATACATATATATCATCTACAATAGCAGCTCAAGGACAAACAGAAAGCAAGCTTTACAGCACATCAACAAACTATGTCAAACTGTTATGATCGACGGCTTTATCAAACGGTTACGATTGATTCGGCATAATGTCGTAATCGCCTATTAATCCTTCAAGCTCCATCATGAAATCAGCATCAGATGGTCCGCTTATTTCATTTTGAGAATCAGCCTGCATCAACTGTAGCAACATCAAGTGTTAGTAAGCGCATAAAATTGGAGCTCATTGAGCAGAAGTTTCATTGCTTTGTTTTTAAGATAACAATCAATTTTATTTGCCTATAGCTTCCTTTCTGTTCTTAAAAATCTCTATGATAAAAAAATATTTTTCATAACTAAATTTACTTAAATAATGTGATGGCTATAAAAAATGGTCTCCCTCCTATAGTCTTGTACATCGAGGTCTCCTTAAGAATGCCCGATGTCGAATCATCTGGTGCCAAAGGGTGGTGGTTATCTAATACGAGCCTCCTGAGCTGTTGCCTTTAGTCACTCTCTTCAAGTGCCTCTAATCCTCAACTAACTGGGTTAGCTCCATAGCCTCTCCCAAATCACGAGGTCTCATCACTCTAACTGTCGCCAGAATCTCTGGTTTGAGCCCTTTCATAAAGTTCCCCTTCAGTACAATCTCCGGAAGCCAGTCCACTCGATTGGCTAAGTGCTCAAACAGCTCACCATATTCCACTACTGTTCGTTCTTGCGTCAGGGCGAAAAACTCCTCATAAAAGTCCCCTCCTCTGCTATTCGACACATGTACCATTAGGAGATGCCGGCGATCGACGGCCACGATCATGAGTTGTATTTTTGTCATTTTATGTAGTAGTTTATTTTATTTTATTTTTTTCCGCTTTTGCCCTTGTGGGTATTTAGTCGCTATTGTAGCCCAAGGGGCATTTTAGTCTTTTATTTTCTTTAACATTTGGTGGCCTATATATATGGCTCTTTTCTCATGTAATAGAAGTTTTGATGAATAAAAAATATTACTATTTGTTCTCTTTGTGAGTGCACTTCTCCTAGATCTCTTAGTGAGTTCTACGGAGAAACTAGATCTCTTTGTGAGTTCTAGATTTCGTCCAAGTTATTTGTATGAAAACCCGGGTGGAAGATAATAGAGGTTAGTAAATTTGTAGTCGCTCGAATCCCTTGAATTTTCCCTCTCTTCCTCCCCTTGCAATTGCCGCCGCCTAGCCCTGAGCTGCCCAAGCCGTAGGCCAATTGGCTGCCACATCCCGCTGGCCGGCCACCCCATGCCGTGACCCACCCCTTGCCCTTCCTCTAGCCGCCGGCCACCCCTTCCATGGAGTTTCAAATTTTGAAATTTCAAATTGTCATGAGCCATTAATTGTTTCCTAATTTAGCTCCTTAATTTACGCCATCAATTTAATTGATTGTCAATTTTGAATTTGAAATTCAAATTGTTTAAATTGATTGCCCGCCTAAATGGAAGTTTTCTCTCCTTAAGAAAACTAAAATTTAATTTAAGATTTTTGTAAAATCTGAAATTAAATTGGTGGTCCCCACTTATTCAAAACTCATCCCCTCTCCTCCTCATGTGGCCGGCCCTCTTAATGGCCTCCTCTCTCTCTCCTAATCACCTTAATAGCTCCACAAATTCAGCCCCAAATTCCCCTCTCTTTACCGCCCCCTCCTTCCTTGATTTAATTTGAATTTCAAATTAAATCCCGCCATTAAACCTCCAAAATTCTGAAATTAATTCAGAATTTCTATACTCTACCATTTGACAACCGAATTCCCCTAGCTCAAACCCGTGACCACTCTCTCCCTAGCTCACGGCCCCCTCTCCCACCCTCTTTTGTCTTCCCCACTAGATCCCACCATGCATGGCGGACCCCGAATTTGAATGGAACTTTGGATTCGTACATGACGAGCGAGATCAAGTTGACATCCTCCAATCACCGTTATTTGATATGGGCTTTGATTTTGACGACACGATTAAAGATTACATCGACCGTATCCAGTACACATTAGTTGATGTGATCGACGAGCAAAGATCAAAGGGACGTTGGATCATCATTGGACGACCGTCATCCTCCACCACTCCGGCCACCTATCCAAGAACGACGATCTTAGGCTCCTTCTTCCTCGGAGTGACCTCGGTTCTAATGTGGAGACTCTTCTTCCACTAAATCCTAGACTAGTTGAGCGTATGGGCTCCAAAGGTGAAAGTTCTCATTATTAAATCATGGATTCTTGTGTATCGTCGTAGTTTTACAATTGCTCTTTGTGTTTTCTTGAATTGTTTGGGAATCGGCTTTGCTCTTCTTTGCCTAAGCAAGTTAAAAACCAAGAATTCTAAGGATCAATCATTGCTATAAGTAATAAATTTATTATGGAAACACTTTGTTAATTCGCTATCTTTAATTTCCTAAGTAACTCCGAGTTTGTTTCACATCACTTTCTCCTCCAAGCACATCCCAGGGCGAAAATTAGCCCCTCCTTGCCCATTTCGATCATAATTAGCCCCTCCCATTTCAAATTTCACCCCACTCCTTTCAAATTCAGCCCCCCTTCATTCATGTCCAACCTCATGCATCTCCCCATACCCTCTATCCAGCTCTTCCCTAGGAATAGACTCTAGTGGAGGCATTCTCTCTTCTCCCTCCAGAATCTCCACCTCCTGAACTTCCCTTCGCCTTTATCAGATTAGAGTTTTCCCCACTTCTTTGGTTGTCAGCAGCTCCCTTCGCCTCCGACGATGCCATTTTAGGTTTTCCCTCAAGCAACTTCTTTAACATCTCTAGGATGAAAATTTTCCCAATAATCTTCCCATGGACAGCTGAAATTTGACTTTTGAAATCTGAAAATTGAGTTTGGAGATAGGAAATTTCAATTTTCAATTGTCCAATCTTCCCTTCCAACCCTTCTACCTTTCTTCTTGTCATATGTACTCAGATTTAGGCTCCAATAACAAAAAAACAGCAACTTTGATACGAATTTGGCCTCCAACTAGTAAAAAAAAGCAAGATCAGAGAGGAAACACAGTAGAAATCAGTGAGGAAGACTTCTATTTCAACTTAGGAAATTGCTCTGATGCCAATTTTAAGAAAGTGCTCGTAGAAATTAAATTTTAGCAGCCCAAACACAATCCACAAGAAGAATTAAAAGAAATAACTAGAGAAAAACCTTTTTAATTGATGAAATAAGGAAGAAAATAAACAAGAAACAATAGATCTTTTATTGGAGAGGAAGAGCCGGCTCTCCCAAATACCTAATTGCAGGCTAGAGCCCAAATACCATAAGAGCAATTTAATTTCCGCAAAATATACATAAAAAAACCTCACCCTAAGGTAAACAATCTATTTAAAGCATACAAAATGTAAACAAGGCCAAAACAGCCCTCCCCTTTTTCATTTCCCTCCTAATACATTTCTAATATCTTGAATGCTTACAGCTTTTGAATTCTCATTACTTTGAGGTTATTCTTCCTTGGTTTAACGGTTTTACCAAGACAACATGAACTATAGCGAAGAAGAGGTTCCACAACGGTTATTCCTAGAATACAAATTCAACCCTTTTAATGGGGTTGATGAAAATAATGATGATGATTGAATTGGAGCACCTTCATGAAAGCTTAGATTGAGTGGAAGAGGGATACAATGAGAACAACCACAAATTGATACTAATGTGTGAAGGAGGGAGAGGCTTCAGCTAAGGCAATGAAAGGTAGAAGATGAGGAGGTACTTCAGAATGGGCGTGAAAGAGGAAGAACATAATTCTTTAAGTAGTTCCAGGAGATAACGAAATAATTAGAAGAGCTAGAAATCAGGAGGACAATAATTTGGGTAATACCAAAATATTATTTAATGGAGGCCGTTGTGCAACTATTGCTAGTACTACAATGGTCGAAAAATTGAATTTTTCGACACTTAAACACCCACAATCCTATAAAATAGGATGGCTAAATGATAGTGGAGAGTTAAAGGTGGCTAAGCAAGTGATAGTTTCCTTTCAAAGGTGGCTAAGTAAGTGAAAGTTTCCTTTCACTTAGGAGAATATGAAGATAAAGTTTTGTCTAATGTGGTTCCAATGCAACCTAGACTCTTTTGCTTCGTCAACCATGGCAATTTAATCGACAAGTTGAGCATGATGGATTTACTAATACATAATCATTTGTACACAATCAAAAGCCAATCATTCTATCTTCCGAATGACACCAAAATAGGTATATAAAGATCAGAGTAGTAAAAAGAAAGCAAAGAAAAGAAAAAAAAATAAAAATAAAAGGGGATTGAAACTCAAGAAGGGAAGGGGTCAATCAATCATTGAAAGGAAATAAAGTAATTTTTATGCAAACACTAATGACATAAAACAAGCATTGTTTTCAAATCAGCATATGATCATACTTTTACATGAAGAGGTATTTTTAAACACTAACAAAACTAATATTTATTTGCCCAATTATGATGTTTTTCTTTTTTCAAAAAAAATGACGATGTCTTTCATGAGGAAATTTCATAAAGATTACCTCCAATCCGTGGTATAGAGCATAAAATAGATTTTGCAATAGGTGGCACCATTCCAAACCAACCCGCCTATAGAAGCAGTCTAGAGGAGACTAATAAACTTAAAAGGCAGATTAGTGAACTAATGGAAAATGGGTAAATAAGAGAAAGCATGAGCCATGGGTAGTTGATGCATTCAATATCTTTCAGCATATGTTTTATGATTCAAATGCTTTTAAATTTTTATTTTGGTCTTATGTAATTTGGAATTTTATGTTTTATCTTGTTTACCCTATGATGGAAGGCAACCTATGAACATGTTTAGGATTGGTGCTCTTAGGATATTTCACTCCTTTGGTTTGCTAGCTTTCTTTGATTTTTGGGCATTTGTTGTTGGGCTGAATTTCTCCTATTGGGCTTGACCCATTTTCCCTTGGCTGCTCGGTGTTTTATTATTTCGGCTGAAGGGTTTTTGGTTGTTCGGATCTTGGGCTGGCTGTTTGGTTCCTGGGTTGGCCATGCATCTCTCTTGGGAATTTCCCATGTTTTCTGGCTGTTCGGATCCTGAGCTGGTTGTTGGTTTTCTAGCTGTTTGGTTCTTGGGCTAGCCGTGTTTTGGTTGCTCCCATTAGAGGCTTGGGGCGACACCTTTTGAGGGGCTGTTTGTATTCTTTTTCCCTATTTATAAGAGGTTATTTGCTGAAATATGGAAGTTTTATTGAAATGAAATTGTTATTAAACCTGAGGATTTTCTCTTCCTAGCTTGGGAGCTACTTCTTTCCTACATATTTCTTCTTTTAGTCTTCTATCTATTTCTTTTCTCCACAAGTATCTTTCCATTGTATCTTTCTTCTCTACATAAAGTGTGAGTGTTGTTGGCCGGTTTGTTGGTATTTGCTGGAGGAGTTCCTACGGGTGTTGGATCAAGATTGTTGTGGTGGACCTCTGGTTTGAATATTCTTTAGAGAACATAAATTTTCCTAATTTTATCGATGCATGTAAGGCGACCTAAGGTTGTTCCGAGGGTTGTGTTTTCTATAATTTTGTTTTTTTTTTCTTTCTAAGTCCTCTTTTATGTTTCTTGCATCTGTTTGTTTCTTTGTCGGTGGTTTTTTTACTTTTTTTGGTTGAGTTCTATTCTGTTTGTCCCTTGTGTTCTCCTTCTTGGCTTTTAAAACTTAAGAACCATAAGTAGTTCTAGTATTATTAGTACCCAAAGAGGATGGGACATGGAGTATGTGTGTAGATTGTCAACTTATCAACAACATCACTATAAAGTATTGCTATTAAATTTCTCGTTTAGATGATTTGGTAGATGAATAGCATGGTTTCTGTTTTTTTTTTAACTAAGATTAATTTAAAAAGTGATTATCAAAATTATGAATAGAAATCTGCCTTTAAAATAAAATAGGGTTTGTATGAGTGGTTAGTTATGCCTTTTAGTTTAACTAACACATCTAGCACCATTATGAGACTTGAACCATACTTTGCAAGCATTTATATGCAAATTTATTATAGTCTATTTTGATTATGTAATCATTTTTGGAAAAATTTTGAAAGACCACCTATAACATTTAAAATCAATTTTAAATGTGCTTAGCAAGGAAAAATTATTTATTAACATATTAAAATGTATTTTCTACACTAACAAGCTTCTATTTTTAGGATTTATCAATAGTTCATAAGGAATACAAGTTTATGAAAAAAAGGCGTGTGCCATACAAGATTGTCTTAGTCCCACTATTTAAGTAATGTTCATAGTTTTCATGGAATTGCAACCTTCTACCCGCATTTTGTAAAGAATTTTAGTAGCATCACCGCACCGCTTATTGAAGTTATCAAGAAGCAAGTTATATATTAATGGAGTGAAGATTTGAGATAGCATTTTAAATAATCAAAGAAAAATTGACTAACGTGCCTATATTATCATTGACTAACGTGCTTATATTATCATTGTCTAACTTTTCAAAAAACTTTTGAGATTAAATGTGATGCTTCAGATTTAGGGATTAACATCTTGAATAATCAAAAGAGTGAAGATCTGGAGAAAGCATTTTAAATAATCAAAGAAAATTTGACTACCGTGCCTATATTACCAATTTCTAACTTTTCAAGAACTTTTGAGAGTAAATGTGATGCTTTGGGTTTAGAAATGGTTTAAATGAGAATTTGACTCTTAACATAACACAATGGAGAATAGGGATTCATGTAGTCGACCCTGCATAGTGAGATAAATGCTTGTTGTTGGTGTTGCAGGTTTAGGGATGGGCACTGTTTTTATGTGGTAAGGATACCCAATTGCATACTTTTGGGTCAGCTTTAAGTTACCCCACTTATGAATAAAAAAAATGTATGCATTGCTACGAGCTTAATAGACATGGCAGCACTACCTATGGCCCAAAGAGTTCATGATACACACCAATCATGAATCCTTGAAGCATTTGAAAAGTCAAAACAAGCTGAAGAAAATAAATGAATGATATATAAACTTCATAAAAATCTTTCCATGTCATAAGGTACAAACAAGGGATGGAAAACATAGCTCTGATGCACTTTCCCACATGTATGTTCTCATCACTACTCTTGATGCTAAATTACTTATGTTTGAACATATTAAAGAACTATATAAGGGCGTTCTAAATTTTTGTTCTGAATATCAAGCTCGTGAGAAAACTGCTAGTTGAAAATATTTAGGCATGTTGGGTTTCTTTTACAAGAAAATATGTTATGTACGCCTAGTTGTTCTTTGAGAGATTTGTTGGATAGAGAACCCCAAGATAGAGGGTTAATGAGACACTTTGGAGCTGCCAAAACCTTAGCGATTTTATAATAATATTACTATTGTCCACACATAAAGAGAGATATAGAGAGAAGTTGTGTGATAGGTACCACTTGAGTATTTCAAGTGATTCCTATCGGATCTAAGCCAAATCGCAACTATTCCGCTGTTTTCTATGGGAAAACAGCCACCAAACACAAAAAAACAGTGGAAAAAATCTGAGAGAGATCGTAGGAAAAATAGGAAAAACAATAGCAAACGATTGAATTTCACTAGTCGATGCAAAAGACAAGAAAGATGCAAATTTCCTTCGATTCGAGAGGAAGGAAAAACTCTCCAAATATCTAGTCGTAGCCTAGAGCCCAAAAGAAAAACCTAGATCTCCCAAATCACATTCAAAATCAAGATAACCCTAATTCCCCCCTCATCTCCCTAATTAAACATGAAAGGAGAGTTACAAAAGACCTAATTACCCCTTCTAATTCAAATTCTCCCTCCCACAATTTGAAATTGGCTTCAAGTGGGCCCCCTAGCTTTTCCGCCCTCCCCCTGTTCGCTACCTGGCTTCCCCCGGAATACAATCCTGGACCGGTCCAGCCGCTCAGTGCCGGCTCATAGGGTAGAATGTATCAACTGCAGGCAAGCAAAATTCATAGAGTGCAACCCCACAGTTTATACATGCACTACCAATGTTCCATGTTAATCTTGACAGTTTCTATGGATTTCTGAAAAGCGTTTTACCTATTTAAACAAAGGAAAGAATTTCGTTATTTGTGGTGATAGATATATTTTCTAAATAGCTCCATTTATTTCATTCATTAAATATAGTGAAGTTCCTATATTACTATTTGTTCTTTAGGGATACTGTAAGACTTCATGTATGCTAAGAAAATTATTTTTGATAGGAAGACTAAGTTCTTTAGCTAATTGTTTAGAAGCTTTGGTGAGGAAAATTAGAAACTATATCATTCATTTTCTACAACTCGACATCGCACAAACCTATTTTAGGTCAGAGGTATTAATAGATATTTTTCCACATTATTGCAGAAGCCGATATTAAGAGAATTCAAGAACATGGGAGGAATGTTAACCACATTGAATTTACTATATATATGTTTATTTCTATTTGTTATTAGTATGTTCAGTTGAAATTTCTTTATTATGGTCTAGATTTGTTAAACTTCATTGATATCTGTCTCCATACTTATTCTATGTCTATAATTGATGAAAAAAAGCTAGATTTTATATCAAATACATGGAAGAGCAAAACTAAGCATTTTTGAAAAGTATAACAAAGAAAACGTAAATAAAAAGCAAATAAAAGCCAAAATAGGCTGGTCTTTAACAAAGATATTGGATTTGCTAATTATAAGAAAAAACTGATTTCCCAGAATCAATGGCGTCCGACCTGCTTCCGTGGGAAATGGTCCCTTTTCAAATCTTAACAGATCAATGCAAACGCCTACAAGATGGATTTGTATGAATCATTAGCTCATTATATTAATTGATTCTGATCTTTTATTTGCTATTAATGTGCTATTCAGTTTAAGTATCACATGCCTTGGATGAGTGGATTAATTGAATCGAGATTGTACTAAGCAAATACGTATGGTTAGGCATGTTCGGTTTCCAATCATTGCCCTATTTGCCTGGTTACAAAAGTTACGCAAGAGAATTCAATAGTGCATTTTGCCTCAGATTCAACAATATTCGGTAGAAGGTTCATGAAGTGTTATCCAAATTGGACAGCTATCATTTCAAGCCTTAGATTTTTTTTTTGTAGTTTGCAACACTGAAATTCTTTTTTTATATATTCCAGTTAATACCTTAGATTTTGCTATAAGGATATTTAAATTGTATTGAGTCTTTTTTTTTAACCTAAGTTCTTTCTTTTATATCCAAAGTAATTAAGGGTTTAAATATTTGTGGTTTACTCTTAATATGTAGGCAGCCTTTCTAAGGCATATTAAAGGATAAGATTTCAGTTTTTTGGTTGTGAATTCTGAGAATCTACTCTTTAAAATTCTGCAATAAGAATGAAACTCCATTCCCGACTTGTTCAACCAATTTTCTAGATAGTTTGTGAATTTCATTTCAAGTGTTCTTGTTTCGTTTTGAAGCAACGACTGCAAATTTTTCCCTTCCCACCTTCACCGTACTCCCATTACGGTTCTTGCACAATACCCTAACTGGTAAGCCCCAGGCCTCACCAATTATCATATTTCTTCTAAACCAATTCTACAGAAGTCTTTACAGATTTTATGCTTCCATAACACCCTTAAATTACTCATCTGAGTATATTGTTGAAAATTTTAGTTAATCATAATTGGAAATTTCTGAAAAAACAAAACATTGTAGCCAACAGAGTTTTGGGACCATCTAAGCTCGTTTTATTCGGTTTAATGCTACATAAAAAAGATTTAGAAAAGGAGTTGAGAAAAACCCGTTTAATAAAATGGAGTTTTCATATGAATATGTCTGACATATATTTTTTAAATGTGTCTTATTTAATACTTGATAATACTTTAATGTTTGTTTAGAAGTTCTGCTTTTGAGATTTTTAGTATAAAACACTAATTCGCTTCCAAAACTCCGTTTTGTGACCTGAAGAACAATACGAAAAGATTTGTAACGCCGAATAAAAACGATGTTAATTAAAAGGAATTATTGTTAAGCTTTGATTACAACTAAGTAATACTGATTGATTTCGCGTATCAATACGAAATCGGTAGAAAAAAGCCCTAATCAAACGATGGCCTAAAAATGCAATAGCTGTGAAAAGGATATCCAAAATGAACCCTAAAAAATTATCTTTGGATGATCACATCTCCTTTAAAACAAGACCAGTAATTTAAACCAATGAAACAAGCAAGTCCTGGGAGTGGAAACCAATGCTTAGGCCTTAGATCAGAGCTCTATCAACATTTTTTAATATTCAAGTCGGGTTTAAACCATTCAGATACATCGAATTGCTACTTATAAAAATAAACTTTGAAAGTATACGAGTCCCAATGCATAAAGAATTTACCTGATTCTTGGCAGTCTGTCACTTAACGTGTACAATGTCTCCTATACTGATCTCTTGCCTCAGGATACTGAACCATGACTTCACCCTTGCAAGTGCTTTTCCACTTCTAGCTTCAGTCTGTTCCTGCCCACTTGCAAGATCATAATCATCTTCCTTGTTGAAGTACCCTTCATTTTTTTGCCTCAATTAGCTCTTCAGATCGATAAGCCACGTAAGCCACTTCCTTTTCTCCTCCAGCGTAATATAACTTTCTCAACTATTCCCACCGACCAGATAATCTTCCTGTAATGTTCTCACTTGGTGACCACGGACATGGCCTGTTCAGTAATTACAATTAACTATAGAAGGCAAAGAAGAAAGGAAACAAGACAGACGAAGAAAGTGGAATAAATTTAATTAATACCACCTTAAAGGGCTGGAATGACACACAAAGGAATCAGTAACGTGATCAAACAAGTGAGTAGATAAGAGAATGTGGCTCATAAATATTAGACCATCACATTTTATAGTTGATTATAATTAATTTATGATAAATTTTGCGCAGTCATATGGTTATTTGTATTGAGTAGAAAGAATCATTGTAAAGAGTTTCACTCAACGAACTTGAACTGTAATTTCTACCATAAAGCAACATGATGTGTGATTATCCAAACAAGTGAATGCAATACAAAACAGATTAAAAGCTTGAACATCAAGAGAAGAATAAGAGAAAATATATCAATGAAATATTAGCAAGATTCAATAACCATTCCAAAAATTTTCAAGCAAAATAAGCACGTTTTTTAAGCACAAACCTTCCAGATTCTACAAGCAAAACAAACAAGACTAACTATGTTTTTTATTCAGTACAAAACCTTCGCATTCTCCAAGCAAAACACGCTAATTAAAGAACAACTGATTTGCTTGCTGGCCTCACTCATGACATAATTCGCCTTTGGATTTCTAATGTAGATCTATTCTAAGGCTTCTAATGTAGATGAATTATAGAAGGACAAATCATGCAACAAAACTCACAAAATTTATAAATCACACTCTTTAATCATCACCAATTATTCACTACTAGCAAAGAAAAAAAAACAAGAAAAAAAAAATTTAATTCAAATGAAAATTCCACACCCTCAATGTAAATCTCAATCATTTGAAAACCACATCCTCATTTTAGGTTTCATACCAGGCCATATAGGTTTTGTTTTGTTAAATAAAAAGCTTCATTAAAAATAATGTTGAAGTCTTATAAATTTTACTTCAGCAAATTCAACAATATGTTGAAATATCCGAGTTATGAACAATATGAATATACTTTAGGATTACAACCTCCATCAAATACGAAATATATTTATTAGCACCATAATTGAAATTGCTTATAATCATAGTTAAACTGATTTTGTTTAAATTATAGAATTTATGATTTTGTTAAATTGCCTGGTTATTATGTCATAAGTTTAGAAAGACATTGTGATACATCTCTAAGTTATCTGATAAAATTTTACATCGATGTTTAGAGTATAAGGGTTTCTATTTCAAATCTATCATAGATGCTTCAAAATCATACAACAAACTCAACATAAATTTAAAGGTTACAAATACTAAGTTAACCAATTACTTGTTACTATTCATAGAAATTGAAAACCATAAAAGAAAATATAGATAAAAAGTCTAATGCCTTCTAGAAGAAATTAAAGCATAAAATTTCAAAAACATTAAAATCGTACATGACAGGCTGAAAATTATGCTCTAAATGAAACTTAGATTTATCTTGTTTTAATAAAATAATAACACTAATAAATCAAATAATGCAATTTCGCATGCTAAATAAAGAAAAACATAAAAGAACAGAATCAACAAAATAATAAATCAATTTCATGTTAGTACAAGGAGAAAACTTATTGAGAATTTTCTAACAAGCTTTTAAAAATTGGCCCATTACCACCGGTTCAACCGTTGAACAACAAACTGGCCGGTCACCGAGCGATTATGGTTGCTCCTAAGCTGGTTCGCAGAGAACTGCATTGGCCCGTCGAACGGAGTTTCACCGCTGGCACCGCGAGACCGGTTTCCTATTTGAATATACCGGTTTGAATTCATGTTAAAGGAATGTTTTGAGCCATGAGATAAAATCGGAGCTTAAGTGTAAAATAAGGTAAGCTTATACTCTTTACAATTATAGATAACTATCTTGATAATTTATGTTTATTTTCAAGTTCACCAATGCAGGTATAAACTATAGATCTCAAGAGAAATTTTTATGAATTCTTCTCAAGTTAGATTACAAGATGAGGTCAGTTGCTCAAAATAATAATTGTATTTAATTTTTAAATTTACAGAATTATTTTATATGTTTTAATGCTTCATAATTATGATTATGTTCATTTTTTGTTAAACACATTTACAACATGTTATGTCATTTTATAATATTTAAATATAAATAAAGCATTTATATATGCCATCTTATTCTGACCACGGTTCCGACATTAACCGCTAATCTCTTCATTCTTCATTGTTGTTGTTCGCGTCTATTTTGAAAGCCTTGCTTCTAAGTCCTTCAACTTAATCAAAGAGCTAACTGCTTGTAAACAAAATAAATACATGTTCCAACTAAATTTTACTTGAATCAAAAATATTTTTTATTAAAAAAAAAAAACTCATACTTTATAAATTAAATTTTGTTTTTAACAAAATATTTATGCCTTTATAAAGTCAACAAATTCCACACAGTCTAAAATAAATCTCGCACTAAGACATACAATTAAAAATATTGCTCCAAAAAGCTAACATACTCAGAAAATCTGCTAGAGTTTTGCAACAAAAGCCCCCTAAAAACATTCCCTTAAGAGTGAAATTACCAACTAAAATGCCCTCCACTTCCGGAGAAATCCCCATATGAGTGGCTATAAATGAGCGATCAAACAAACTATATCGGCCTAGCTTATAAGAGTCCTACTGGTATTATCTTATAGCGTTTGCTCAATAAATCCACGCTGTCTTAGCCATTGAGAAGAATGTATCATGTTTCTAGGTTGAATTATACATAAACCAGAAGTATATGATCCTAATCAACAAATATAGGAAAAAGACATATTTACTGCACATTGACAACAGATTGTACACACGGCGTCCATTCAATTACATTAACAGCTAGAGCAACTTTTTTATATAACAATGAAGTTACAACCGAATGCTGGACACAATACGTCCATTACTAGGCATGTCATGCAATATTATAACTAGGTACTTAATAAGTCTCATTACATATCTTTTCAGGATCAATTGCAAGAAGCTATCCCATGCAGAAAAATAATAGGATGCACGAAGAAATTGCTGTTTCAATATCAATTATTGATCTAAACAACAATATGAAATGATCAGTTCAAATATCCATGAGTTACATATCCCAACCCTAATATATTATAAGTGAAAATTAGATTCACCCACCGCATATAAGAATGAGTGCCTAACAACACACCTGAATTATGCAATCCGTGTCTAGTAATCAAGACTCCTTTCCCCTTTCCAGCACAGAAATTTTTTGTTTGTATTTAATTGCAGAGCAGATGTAACAGGCTTTCTATGTGTTGCCCTGATTGTAAGGCTTTAGAGAAATTAGTGCAGAGAGCACGTTCATCTGACATCTCATATTTTCATCACTAATGCTCAACGATTCTCTTTCTATTGAATGACTGCACGTCTTAAAAACCTGAAATATTACGCGCGCAGCTTCAGTAGCATTTCGGACAGCACTTAGTGAAGTCTGTATCCCCTCTAAATACAGAGCATAACTCTATCTGAAACATTTTCAAAACCCAATAAAACCATAAGTTTAGACAAATTTTGGTTTTCAGAGTTCTTCAAATTCAATGCTCCGAAGTATGTTAGTCAAAAGGATTCTGCAGAAAACCAGCCAATCCCCTTGTTGCCCATCTCGAGAAGTCTAATCTGCAAGGGTCTTCCAGTGGGAACTCTGGGGAGATCTGTTAAATGCTCCTGGAGCATCAATGCAATGAGATACAATTGTTCTCTCCTCTGCAATGCAAAGTTAAAATCCAGAAAGCAAAGAAACTGCAAATGCACAAGAGACGCATCAAAAGACATGAAAAGAGCAAAAGAAAATTAGTACTCTAATCCTTCCACAAAAGGCTGCCAGTGCATCAGTCCAGCCCATGGAACTCTCAGAATTGATATTAACACCAGCAAGCTACTGTCGGTCTTTATTAGCCAATCCATAACCAAAGAGCACTGCTAAATGACATACAACCTTGCCCCTTGTCAAACATCGGACCCTTCATCACCCTCCCCTACTTTATGAAAAACCACAAATGTAGTTTCCGTTTCATTTGATTCAGAGCTCTGTTTTGGTAGAAGCGCAACATTCTTCATCAGGTGGCTTGAATAAGTCAATAACTCATCCTCACTTTCATAACAGAGAACAAATATTATACAATCCGGCATGAGATCTCCATTGACGTGAGCCACAAATCAGGAATTAAGCTAATCCACAGAATCCAAACAAATAAGCTTTTCAAAACGTGACAGCAGTGTACGAGTTGGAAAGCATCTTGTTCCTTACAATTTGTGGCAATTTCAAACCTTATATTTCAAACTCTCGAATCTTCACTACAGGCCACTAATCTATGACAGGTAATGTAGAATGGAACCCTTCCAACTTATGTGGTGGAGCATGGCAAACAGGAGTTCCATTTGCCAAAATATTTGCTGGCACTTCAATTTCACAAACATACCAGGGACCACTTTATTTCTGCAAATCCTTCTGCATTACCAAAAATCTTCCCTTAACTATAACTGTTCACTCAAAGGAAAAAAAAACTAATCCATTACATCATCCCGCTCTAATACCTGAAAGGAGATTCACAACAATATCCAACCAAAACTTTAATTAAGTTCACAAAAGTTACGGTTTTACGTTTTACATACCTTAGTGACAAATCTGCGATGCCCAGTTTGGAGAAGAAACAATTGCTAAAAAGCTGATCCTAGCGATTAGGAGGGGCCTATCAAATATGCATCTAACTGTTCTTGGTTCAACAAGTTAGAGTCTGCCAACAACACTTTCACTTTGCAAGGAACTCCAAAATAAGTCCAGAATTCAGTTAACTGTGAGTTATCCACTTCTCCAAGTTTGGCCATCCATCTAGAGAAGCTGTCATTTTTAGTCAGTCCTTCACTTTTTTTGTAGATATCTGATGGTTGGTTGAAACTTTCTTCTGTAGCATGGCTATTTCCAGCAGTATAACTAGATGCAAAGAGATCCAGCCTCATTATCAGAAACTGTGATTAAGCAAGAC
>NW_021319889.1:752609-784926 GCF_001605985.2 Dendrobium catenatum | reverse complement strand
AAATCACACTCCTTCCCTGAAGACTACAGTCTCGTCTCCCCAACTGAGGTACCCTGGGGCTGTTCCCATCTCTGATAACACCATCTTCTTTGATTTTCCTTTAGCTCCTCATTCTGAAGTCTCTTCTCGTCTTGATGCTCCCCAATCTATCAGTATGTAGCTGATACAGCAATCCCTTGGAGCTCCCCCATTACAAGTGTGATAAGGCATCCTCTACTTATATCTCTAGTCCCGGTCGGTAGTGGATCAACAAAATCATATCCAGCAGTTTGGACAACCACCTCTGTGCTCCCGTGACCATCCTCTGGCTCTAACAAATACGTTCAGGACACTCTCTGATCAGTCCTACAAATAAAAGTGTCTTGCTCAATATAGTAAGGTCTCCACTTATTGATGGACCAGTACAATAGCCATTCAGCTCTCTCTCGTAGCATGACTTCACGCCAGCCCGGGACGTACAGTACACTGACTGAAGTAAACTATCGGGGCCCAGTGGGTTTCCTGCATCAACACGTGCTCCCAATCCCATGTAGCCCTCAAGCATGCTTTTCCTCCACCACAAACACCTGGTTAACAGTCAGTGCAGAGCAAAGCACTGCGCACTGTCAGTCATGTGCTTCTCAGCTCTCAAAAGCCCTTTGAAGCTCTTCTCCCCATAAAAAGTTGTTCCTTCTTCAGCCTGCATTTATTAACGAGTTGGGCCACGGCTAAAATAAGAATCGGCATAGCGCTACCTGTATCCTCGCCTCACGAACCTCCTTTCTGTAGGTAGCATGTCAATCCCAAGAATCCTTTGAGCTTCCTTCAAGGTCTTTGGTGGTTGAGGGAGTATGCAGCGAGCCATTGCCTCTAATCCTGTGGACTGATCTACAACACCCACTCCTGGGATATCACATGCCCCAGGTACTCCACCCGGTGCCTGGTAAGCGAAAGTCTCACCACTTCTTTAGAGAAGTAGTGGCCTTCAGCTGATCCGCTCCTAAGCACACCCACAACCCCCACTCTCACGTTTGCTCTAAGTAGTGTTCCTCCTCAGTCCGTCTATATAAATTTAAATGTCATCAAAAAATCAACACAAACCTGCGGAGGCGTGGCTTGAAGATCCGGATTCATCAAGGCCTGGAATTGTGGCAGTGCAGTTTGGGTGAGGCCCAAAAGGCATCACCAAGAAACTCGTAGTGGCCTCATAGAGTCATGAAGCCGATTCTTGCCACATTCTTCCTCTTCATTCCTGATCTGGGTGGATAGCCTGACTCACATTAATCGCTTGTGAACAAGGCTGCTCGCATGTAGCTCATCCATCAAACACGTCGTCAATCCAGGGATAGAAACTTATCAAGCAACAAAAAAACAGTGCCCCCCTCCCCCTTAATTTTTGAAAGAAAAAAAAAAAAAAAAGCTCTATAGTCTACAACATAAACCTCCAACTTCCCATCCTCTTTATTCACAAGTAGAACTGGATAGAGAAAGGGCTCGACCATCGGTCATGGCTGAATATCGCCTCCTTCCAGCATTCCCACCAGCTTGCCAATCTCATTCTTTCAATGCACCTGAGAGGTACTCTGTTAAGCCTCACACTTGATAGGAGATACTCCTCTTCAGGATAATCTTGGTGCTCCTAGCTCTTCTGTCAGGTCGGGTAGCCCCACCGGATGGTTGGAACACATCCGTCAATTCCTGCACAAGAGGCTGAACCAACGTGGGAATGAGCTTTAATCTCCCCCTCTCCTGCTCCTCTCAGGCTCTGCAGGCCTCCACAAAGGGGAATCCCCTCCTTCCTCTAATGGATGATTTTCCCATTGAATTCTGAGTGACACCCAGCTCTGGACAATCCTGGTTCCCTTTTAGGCTTGCAACTCTCTCCCCTCTTACAATCAGCTCATCACCATTTGGTCCCCCAGTTCATCTGGTTTCACCCCAAGGTCTGTAAGCCACTTTCATGCCCAGAATGACATATTGTGCTACCCAACTTCAGGGGTAGGAAGTCTTCCCACCCTGATCTCCTGTAGCCTCATCTCCACCCTTTACAGATCCGGTGCGGACTCAATCTTTCCTGTCCATCAATCACCCCATAAAACTACCTGTTGTCTCAGTAGGCTCCATCCCTGTAGCCTCCTCCGCCACCTGGTGGATATGAAAAATTGTGGTTGCCCACTAGTCAATCAGGCGCACTTACCTCCCTCCAAGATCTTTCCCCTTATCCTTCAGTCATATTTGCTAGGAGTAAATCCCAACACAGAATTGGAGGGAACCTCGGCTACTCTCCAACTGGGGGATCAATCTGCTCCTCATCAGAAATCATCTACACTCTCAGCGCCCGTCTAGCTAGACGGTGAGAGACCCGAAGGGGCATCCTTAGCACCTGTGCCCTGGAACAAACTTCTCCTCACATCTGAAATAAAGCCCTTGTCCTCTTCTCCTGCATCTCTTCCTCAGTCAATTTCTTGAAGCTTCAGCAAATCTTGGTTCACCCCGCTCTTCTCCTTTCCACCTCCCTAGGGAAGCTTGGGCTTGGCCCTTTGAGCCAAGTAAGTGTGGTTGTCCTGGTGGCCCTCCTGAGTGCGTGTTCCTCCAAGTCGGCGTTGGTCTTCTGGTTCTCCACCAGCTGAGCTAACTCCATTGCCTCCCTCAGGTCTTTTGGTCTCATGACCTCACCGCATCTCTAATTTCTGGTTTGAGGCCCTTCATAAAATTTTCCCCCCAAAGTCTGTTTGAAAGGCCCTCCATGTCTCCCATAAACTCTCAAATTTCTTCCTGTATTCTGAGGCGTAGAACTGTTCTGATATCTCCCATGGCTGCTCCCCCTAAATCTCTCCCTGATAGCCTCCTTGAAGTCCCTCTAGGACCTCACCGGTTCCCACTTATCCATGTACTTGAACCAAGCAAATGCCGCCCCTTCCAAGCACATACTAGTAGCCATCAATCTCTCCTCTTCCATCAGCATTCACTGCCCTATTCCCCCCAGGCCTCCTCTGTCCCAAGCTATGGGGTCTTCCCAAGTTCCTCTTTCTCCATATCGGGCTCATCCTCCCCTCCTTGGCCGCGTAGCCATCTTTCCCTCGTGCCCCGCCATGGTGGTTATAGATCCCCCCCACGGCCGTCCAATGGGCTCGGGCCTCGACGTCGCCAATCATCTTCTCCTCCTTCCCGGAAGTCTCTCCTTCCATGTTCTTCTCGCCTGATGACCCGAGGTGATCCTCCCGTTTGCTGTCAAACAGTTCCACCTCCTCTTCCTCTTCTGGATTCACCTTCTCCTTCCCCCTGCTCTCCACTACCTTTCTCCTCTTTCCTCCGCTGGCACCGCCCGTGCTTGCCCTTCCAACCAACTTTCTTCATCATCTCCTCCAAGGCATGAATTTCCCTTCCACATCTCGCTAAATGTGGCATCTTCTCCTCCAGATCCGCCTTAAGTGACCCATCTCGTCTCCAAGACTTCTACCCGCTTAGATGCCATTGGGAACCAACCGAGATGCCTCCGATCCACCAAAAATCTGCCGAAAAAACTGCAGCGAAACAGTGAAAAACAAGCCCTCCACCGCCCGGATCTCGCTCTGATACCAATGATAAGTACCACTGAGTATTTCAAGTGATTCCTATCGGATCTAAGCCAAAATCAACTATTCCGCTGTTTTCTATGAAAACAGCCACCAAACACAAAAAAAGTTGGAAAAAAATCTGAGAGAGATCTAGGAAAAAATAGGAAAAACAATAGCAAACGATTGAATTTCACTAGTCGATGCAAAAGACAAGAAAGATACAAGTTTCCTTCGATTCGAGAGGAAGGAAAAACTCTCCAAATCTCTAGTCGTAGCCTAGAGCCCAAAAGAAAAACCTAGATCTCCCAAATCACATTCAAAATCAAGATAACTCTAATTCCCCCCTCATCTCCCTAATTAAACATGAAATGAGAGTTACAAAAGACCTAATTACCCCTACTAATTCAAATTCTCCCTCCCACAATTTGAAATTGGCTTCAAGTGGGCCCCCTAGCTTTTCTGCCCTCCCCCTGTTCGCCTGGCTTCCGCCCGGAATAAACCTGGACCGGTCCAGCAGGCTCAGGTGCCGGCCTAACATTGTGGTAGATGTATCAACTGCAGGCAAGCAAAATCTAGAGTGCAACCCCACAGATTATACATGCCACTACCAATTTCTAGTTAATCTTGGACAGATATTTTTATGGATTCTGAAATAGGTTTACCTAGGTTTAAACAAAGGAAAGAATTTGGTATTTGTGGTGATAGATATATTTTCTAAAATAGCTCATTTTATTTCATGTCATAAAATAGATGAAGCTTCCAATATTACTAATTTGTTCTTTAGGGATACTGTAAGACTTCATGGTATGCCTAAGAAAATTATTTTTGATAGGAAGACTAAGTTCTTTAGCTATTTTTAGAAGGCTTTGTGAGGAAAATTAGAAACTAAATTATTATTTTCTACAACTCGACATCCACAAACCGATTTTAAGGCAGAGGTTATTAATAGAACTTTTTCACATTATTCAGAGCCATTATTAAGAAGAATATCAAAACATGGGAGGAATGTTAACCACATTGAATTTACTTATAATTGTTATGTTCATTTTGTTATTAAGTATTTACTAGTTGAAATTCTTTATTATGGTCCTAATTTGTTAACTTCATTAGATCTGTCTCCATTACTTATTTCTATGTGCTATAATTTTGATGAAAAAAAAGGCTAAATTTTATAAGCAAATACATGAGACAGCAAAACTTAACATAAAAAGTATAACAAAGAAAAACGCAAAATAAGCTGGTCTTTAAACAAAGAGATTGGATTTGGCTAATATAAAGAAAAAACAATTCCAAGAACAATGGCGTTCCGACCTGCTTCCAGGGGTAATGGTCCCTTTCAAATTCTTAACAGGATCAATGGCAACGCCTACAAGATGGATTTGTCAGATAGGTATAGTATTAGTGCTTCCTTTAATATTTCTGATTTTAATCCGTTTATGCAGTGATAATTTGAGATCACATCCTTTTGATGAGGGGAATAATGAGATCGAGATTGGTACTAAGCCAAATACGTAGGTTGAGGCATGTTCGGATCCAATTCAATGCCCTATTTGTCCGGTGACAAAAGTTTACGCAAGGAGATTCAAAGATGCATTTTATGACCTCAGATCAAGCAAATTCGAGAAGGGTCATAGAAAGTGTTAGTCAAAGTTGGACAGCTATCATTCAAACCTTAGATTTTTTTTTTTTTTTTTTTTTTTTTTTTCAACACTGAAATTGTTTATGTTTGCAACACTGAAATTCTTTTTTTAATATTTCCAGTTAATACTTAGATTTTTGCTAGTAAGGATATTTGAAAGTATTTGAGTCTTTTTTTTTAACCTAGTCCTTTTCTTTTACATATCCAAAGTAATAAGGGTATTTTAGATATTTGTGTGTTTATCTTGTAATATGTTAGGAGCCTATTTCAAGGCATGTAAAAGGAATAAGATTTCAGTTTTTGGTTGTTAAATTCTGAGAATTCTCTTAATTCTTCAAAGAATGAAAACTCATTTTCCCTACTTGTCAACCAATTTTTCATAGATAGTTGTGATATCTTCATATATCAAGGTTCTTGTTTCGTTGTAAGCAACGGACTGCAATTTTTCCCTTCCACCTTCACCTACTCCCATACGGTTCTTGCAAATCCCGCTAACTGGAAGCCACCGAAAGGCCCACCAAATTTATCAATTTTCTCTAAACAATTCTACAGAAGCTTATACAGATTATTGTAGCTCCACTAAACAAACCCTTAAAGAGTTACTACACTTGAGTATATCGGTTGGAAAATTTTATTTATCATAATGGAAATTTCTGAAAAAACAATAAACAGTTGTAGCCAAACAGAGTTTTGGGAGCCATCTAAGGCTTCGTTTGATTCGGTTTATGCTTACATAAAAAAGAGTTTTAGAAAAGGAGGTTGAGAAAAAGCCGTTTAATAAAATGGAGTTTCAATAATGAGATATGTTTGACTAATATTTTTAAATGTGCTTATTAATACTTGAAAGTAATTTTAAATTGTTTGTTTAGAAGTTCTGCTTTTGAGATTTTATTATAAAAAATATAATTCGCTTCCAAAACTCCGTTTTGTGACCGAAGAAGCAGATACGAAAAGAATTTTGTAACCGCCGAAAAAACGATGTTTATTAAAAAGGAATTATTGTTAAGCTTTGATTCCAAACAGTAAATACTGATTGATTTCGGCGTATTCAAACGGAAACGTAGAAAAAAAGCCTAATCAAACGAGGCCTAAAATGCAAAGCTGTGAAAAGGATATCCAAAATGAACCCTAAAAAAATTATCTTTGGATGGATCACATCTTCCTTTAAAACAAGACCAGTAATTTAAACCAATGAAACAAGGCAAGTCTTGGGAGTGGAAACCAATGCTTAGGGCCCTAGATCAGAGCTCTATCAACATTTTTTAATATTCAGAGTCGGGTTTAAGACCATTCAGATACATCGAATTGCTACTATAAAACATAAAACTTTGAAAGTATACGAGTTCCCAATGCATAAAGAGAATTTACCTTAGATTCTTGCAGTTCTGTCACTACGGTTACAAGTCTCCTATACTGATCTCTTGCCTCAGGATACTGAACCATGGACTTCACCCTTGCAAGTGCTTTCTCCATTCTAGCTTCAGTCTGTTTCCTGCCCACTTGCAAGAAATCATAATCATCTTCCTTGTTGAGTACCCTTTCATTTTTTTGTCCCTCAATTAGCTCTTCAGATCGAAAGCCACGTAAGCCACTTCCTTTTCTCCTCCAGCGTAATATAACTTTCTCAACTATTCCCACCGACCAGATAATCTTCCTGTAATGTTTCCTCACTTGGTGACCACGGACATGGGCCTGTTCAGTAATTACAATTAACTAGTAAGAAGGCAAAGAAGAAAGGAAACAAGACAGACGAAGAAAGTGGGAATAAATTTAATTTAATACCACCTTAAAGGGCTGGAGATGACACACAAAGGAATCAGTAACGGTGATCAAAACAAGTGAGTTAGAGTAAGGAATGTGGCTCATAAAATTAGACCATCACATTTTAAGTTGATTATAATTAATTTATGATAAATTTTGCGCAGTCATAGGTTTATTTGTATTGAGTAGAAAGAATCATTGTAAAGAGTTTCCTCAACGAACTTGAACGTAATTTCTACCATAAGCAACATGATGTGTGATTTTATCCAAACAAGATGAGCAATACAAACAGATTAAAAGCTTGAACATCAAGAGAAGAATAAGAGAAAATATATCAATGAAATATTAGCAAGAGATTCAATAACCATTCCAAAATTTTCAAGCAAAAATAAGCACGTTTTTTAAGCACAAACCTTCCAGATACTACAAGCAAAACAAACAAGACTAACTATGTTTTTTATTCAGTACAAACCTTCGGATTCTCCAAGCAAAACACGCTAATTAAGAACAACTGATTTGCTTGCTGGCCCTCACTCATGACATAATTCGCCTTTGGATTTCTAATGTAGATCTATTCTAAGGCTTCTAATGTAGATGAATTATGAGAAGGACAAATCATGCAACAAACTCACAAAATTTATAAATCACACTCTTTAATCATCACCAATTATTCACTACTAGCAAAGAAAAAAAAAACAAGAAAAAAAAATTTAATTCAAATGAAAATTCCACACCCTCAATGTAAATCTGCAATCATTTGAAAACCACATCCTCATTTAGGTTTCATACCAGGCCATATAGGTTTGTTTTGTTATAATAAAAACGCTTCATTAAAAATAATGTGCAAGTCTTATAAATTTTACTTCAGCAAATTCAACAATATGTGAAGATATCCGAGTTATGAACAATATGAATATACTTTAGGATTACACCTCCCATCAAATACAGAAATATATTTATTAGCACCATAATTGAAATTGCTTATAATCATAGTTAAACTGATTTTGTTTAAATTATAGAATTTATGATTTTGTTAACTTGCCTGGTTATTATGTCATAAGTTTAGAAGACATTGTGATGCATCTCTAAGTTCTGATACAAAATTTAACATCGGATGTTTTAGAGTATAAGGGTTTCTATTTCAAATCTATCATAGATGCTCAAAATCATACAACAAACTCAACATAATTCAAAGGTTACAAATACTAAGTTAACAATTACTTGTTACTATTCATGAAAATTGAAAACATAAAAAGAAAATATAGATAAAAAGTCTAATGGCCTTCTAGAAGAAATTATAAGCATAAATTTTAAAAACATTAAAATCAGATGACCAACTGAAAATTATGCTCTAAATGAAACTTAGATTTTATCTTGTTTTAATAAAATCAATAACACAATAAATCAAATAATGCAATTTCGCATGCTAAATAAAGAAAAAACATAAAAGAACAGAATCAACAAAATAATAAATCAATTTCATGTTAGTACAAGGAGAAAACTTATTGAGAAATTTTCTAAGCAAGGCTTTAAAAATTGGCCCATACCGACCGGTTCAACCGGTTGAACAACAAACTGGCCGGCCGGCCGATTATGGTTTGCTCCTAAGCTGGTTTCGCAGAGAACTGGCATTGGCCCGTTCGAACCGGCAGTTCGACCGCTGGACCGCGAGACCAGTTCCTATTATGAATAACCGGTTGATTCATTTAAAGGATGTTTTGAGCCATTGAGATTAAATCGGATGGCTTAAGGTAAAATAAGGTAAAGCTTATACTCTTTACAATTATAATAACTATCTTATATTTATTTTATTTTCAGAGTTTCACCAATTGCAGGTATAAACTATAAGATCTCAAGAGAAATTTTTATTTCATCTCTCAAGTTATGATTACAAAGAGGTCAGTTGCTCAAAATAATAATGTATTTAATTTTAAATTTACAGAATTATTTGTTATATTTTTTAATTGCTTCATATTATGATTATGTTCATTTTTTGTTACACATTTACAAATGGTTATGTCATTTTTTATAATATTTAAATATAATAAGCATTTATTATGCCATCTAGTTCGACCACGGTTCGACCATTGAACCGCTAATCTCTCATTCTTTCAATTTGTTGTTCGGTCTGATTTTGAAAGCCTTGCTTCTAAGTCTTCAACTTAATCAAAGAGCTAACTCTTGTAAACAAAAGAAATAACATGTCCAACTAGAATTTTACTCGAATCAAAATATTTTTTATTAAAAAAAAACTCATACTTATAATAAAATTTTGTTTTTAACAAAATATTTATGCCTTAAAAGTCAACAAATTCCACACAAGTCTACAAAAATCTCGCACAAGACAAATAAAAATATTGCATCCAAAAAGTCTACCATACTCAGAAAATCTGCTAGAGTTTTGCAACAAAAGCCCCTAAAAACATTCATAAGATGAAAATTACAAGCTTAAAATTGCCCTTCCACTTCCGGAGAATCCCATGATTAGTTGCTATAAATGAGCATCAAACAAACTATATCGCCACTTTATAAGAGTCCCCACTGGTATTAACTATAGCTTTGCTCAATAATCCACGCTGTCTTAGCCATTGAGAAGATGTATCATGTTTCTAGGTTGAATTGATACATAAACCAAAGTATATGATCCTAATCAACAAATAGGAAAAAGACATATTTACTGCACATGACAACAGATTGTACACACGCGTCCATTCATTACATTAACAGCTAGAGCAACTTTGTTTTATATAACAATGAAGTTACAACGAGAATGCTGGACACAATACTCCATTACTACGGATGGTCATTTGGCCAAATTATAACTAGGTACTTAATAAGTCATGACATATACTTTTCAGGATACAATTGCAAGAGCATTCCCATGCAGAAAAATATGGAGCACGAAGAAATTGCTGTTTTCAATGAATCAGTTATTGATCAAACAACGAATATGAAATGATCATTCAAACCAATACATAATCCAAACCCTATATATTTAAAGAGGAAAATAGATTCACCACCGCAATTAAAGAATGAGTGCCTAACAACACACCTGAATTTTGACAATCCGCTGTCTAGTAATCAAGAACTCCTTTCGCCCTTTCCAGCCACGAAATTTGTTTTGTATTTTAATTGCAGCAGCATGTACAGGCGTATCATGTTGCCCTGATTTGTAAGGCTTTAGAGAAATTAGTGAGAGAGCACGTTCATCTGACATCTCATATTTTTCATCACTATGCTCAACGATTCTCTTTCTATTGAATGACTGCACTCTAAAAACCTGAAATATACGCGCTGCAGCTTCAGTAGCATTTCGGACAGCACTTAGTGAAGTCTGTATTTCCCCCTCTAAATAATGAGCATTAATCTTATCTGAAACATTTTCAAAACCCAATAAACCATAAGGTTTAGACAAATTTTGGTTTTCAGAGTTCTTCAAATTCAATGCTCGAAGATGGTTAGTCAAAGAGGATTCTGCCAGAAAACCAGCAATCCCCTTGTGCCCATTCTGAGAAGCTAAATCTGCAGGAGTTCTTCCAGTGGGGAACTCTGGGGTTGGATCTGTTAATGCTCCTGGGGATGCATCCAATGCAATGAGAGTGACAATTGTTCTCTCTCTGCAATGCAAGAGTTAGAAATCAGAAAGGCACAGGAAAGCTGCAATGCACAAGAGAGCATCAAGACATGAAAGAGCAAAAGAAAATGTTAGTATCTACCTTCCACAAAAGGCTGCCCAGTGCATGGCAGTCCAGCCATGAACATCTCTGAAATTGATATTAACACCAGCAGCTACTGTGGGTTTTATAGCCCAATCATAACCAAGAGCAGCTGCTAAATGAAGTACACCTTGCCCCTCCTTGTCCAACACATTCGGACCCTTGCCATCACCCTCCCCTACTTTATGAAGAAGCCACAAATGTAGTTTCCGTTTCATTTGTGATTCTAGAGCTCTGTTTTTGGTAGCAATGCGCAACAAGTCTTCATCAGGGTTGTGCTTGAATAAGTCAATAACTTCATCATCAACTTTCATAATCAGAGAACAAATAGTACAATCCGCATGAGATCTCTCATTGAGGTGACCACAATCAGGAATTAAGTAATCCACAGAATCCAATAACAATAACTTTTCAAAACGTGACAGCAGTGTAGAGTTAGAAAGATCGTTGGTTCCTACAATTTGTGGCAAATTCAACTTATATTCAAACTCTCGAATCTCACTACAGGCCACTCTATTTGAGCAGGTAATGTAGAATGGAACCCTTCCAGACTTATGTGGTGGAGCATGGCAACACAGAGTTCCATTTGCCAAAATATTTGCTGGCACTTCAATTTCACCAAACATACAAGACCACTTGTATTTCTGCAAATCCTCTTCATTCACCAAAAATCTTCCCTTAACTATAACCTGTTTCACTCAGAGGAAAAAAAAAACAATCCCATTACATCATCCGCTCATTACCTGAAAGGAGATTCTACAACAATATCCAACAAAATCTTTAATTAATTCACATAAAAGTTGACGGGTTTACGTTTACTTACCTTAGTGACAAGATCTGCGTATGCCCAGTTTGGAGAGAAATCAATTATGCTAAAAAGCTGATCCTGCGATAGTGAGGGGCCCATCAAATATGCATCTAACTGTTCTTGGTTCAACAAGTTAGAGTCTGCAACAACACTTTCACTTTCAAGGGAACTCCAAAATAGTCCAGAATTCAAGTTAATCTGTGAGTTATCCACTTCTCCAAGTTCTTTGCTCATCCATCTAGAGAAGCTGTCATTTTTAGTCAGTCCTTCACTTTTTTTGTTAGATAGGTCTGATGGTTGGTTGAAACTTTCTTCTGTAGCATGGCTATTTTCCACCGTAGTACTAGATGCAACAAGAGATCCAGCCTCATTATCAGAAAACTGTGATTAAGCAAGAAAAGAAAGAAAAACAATTTAATAACTGTTGTTTTTTACCGGAACATGTATTCATAACGATTAGGCTTCGGCAAGAAAGGCATTTCAAGATTGAATAATTCTTTACCACTATCTAGATGGTACAAAATAGGATAATTGTTGCATAAATTCTAAGAGAATAAAGAAATAGATTGTAGAGTGATAACGAAAATTCGTAGCTAAGTGAGGAGATACAAAGGGTTATAAGAAGAAAAAAAAGTGCTTTCAAAATAAGGAAAAAAAAAAAAGAATACAACTAAGGTTTATAATAATTATTAGAAAGCTAGAAGTCTTTACAAAAATAGTAAGGAAAGCAAAAACTAAAACTTATGATTTATAAAATAGGCTTGGTACTACATAAAAAGAAAATGAGGCATATAAAATAGTTAATATAAGAGATAAAAGATTTATAGATCTTGAGCAAGTTAAATGCATTAAAAGTGAATAGAATAGGATTTGGTTAGAGATAAAGCATCAAAGAAGAAGAAAATATTACTTTGAAAAACTATTAAATAAGAGATTAAAAAAACCGTTCTGAAAAAGCGTTACAAAAAATATATAAGGTATATTATATATTAAGCCAAGAAAGTGAAGAGGGTTGGATCTAAAAAAGATGCATAAAAGTGAGGAAGGCTCTAGCTTCTTCCAAGATAGCAATTGACACTGGGACAGTTATAGGTATATTATAGTTATTTGGGTAATCGATATTTGTAATAGAGTTTTGAAGAATAGGAGTATACCAAATTATTGGAGAAGTATTTTCATACCAATATCTAAAAACAAAGGCGATGTTCAAGGTTGTGCAAATTATAAAGGAATCAAAACTACGAGTTACAAAAATGAAGCTATGGAAGCAAGTAATGAAATATAAGTTTGAGAAAATTACATTAATTTTGAAGAGCAAATTTAATTTTATGTTAGGAAGATCTACAATGGAAATATTTTTTATGTTAAGACAATTAATTGATTAGTACAATGAACAAATAAATGATCTTCATATAATTTTTATTGGTCATGAAAAGGCATAAGATAGAGTATCATGAGAATTAATTTAACGCACATTAAGGCAAAAATGGCATGGCCAAAAATATTTTGACATTAATAAATATACATTTGACAGATCATAGAATTGAAATTAATAGTGGAGTAATCCAACAATTTTCAATTATCACAGGCTTACATCAAGGATCAACATTGATTCAATGTTTTTTTGTATTTGTTATGCAAAGAATATTCAAGTGAGGGGCCTTAGCATAAAGTGTGTAAGAGGGGAATTTCTAACATCATTTTAATGGAAGGCCATCAAGTTCCTCATAAGAATGCCACCAAATCTTACCAATAAAATTATGAACAAAGCATGTAAACCAACATCAATCCAACAAATCATGCTATTCCATCAAAGGTTATTTATAGAAGTGCAAAGCATATATACATAAGGTGATGATTTAAATGCATGCCTCTACTTTTTAAAAATTGGCTTTTCATTTTCTTGATTTCTCATCTTCTAAGATTCATGAATTGAAAATGATGTTTTGCAATCTCCAAACATTAAATGCTGAATTTAGGAGTCTTCATGATGATAGTCGGAAGTGCAATGGTAGCCTTAGAAAGGTTTTTTTTAGCCTTAGAAAGGTGTAACTGTGAGAACAACTAATTAGGGTTTATGTTTTTGTGGGAAAGGCCAAAGGGTGCTTTCATGGGTGGAATAGCTTATGTATTGTTAGGTTATGATGTAAATCAAAGCTCTATGGTTTATGGTGTTGTGAATTGAAGCGACGAGATTATAGAGGTTGGTTTGAGCAAACTAGGTTTTAGAAAATAAAAAAAGCCAAAGGGCTTCCAAATGTATTTCAAATCTATGCATGGGAGTCTAGGGCTTTTGGATGATGCTAAAGAGTGTAGAAAACATGATTTAAAAATTCGTTCAAGGCATACACCTTGGCATGCCTTGATATGAGGTGCACATAAAATGCCTCAAGGCATGTGCCACCTAGGGATGCTTATGCCCTTTTATCCAAGGCACGCATCTTGAGGCTTTATGCCTCTAGGCATTTAAGAAGTCTATCTCGAATGATTTTTGGGAACATGTTCGAATGCATATAGGCTTGATGTTGTTGTTGTTGTTGTTCAAATGCATATAACTTCATTGTTTTTAGAATATGTGTTCAAACCTTATTTGAATCATGATCGAAAGTAGTTCAAACCAAAAGCAAATACGGTTTGAACCATAATATAACAAGGTCGAACATTATTCGAGCACGGTTTGAACATTGTTCGAACCATTATCGAATATAGTTTGAACCATTATAAAGATTCAAGCATGAGTTCAATGTTCGAATTTGTTTTGAACAAGATTCAAAAATGTGTTTGAAGTTGTTATTTGAACCATATTCAATTATGGTTTGAACATATGTTATAATAAGTTTCCCAATTTCACTTTAGATTAACATTTAATATTGAGATCTTTTTTCCTTATTATATATTTTTGTGGTTAATGATGATGAAAAAAATAAATTTGTTGATGATTTATGACATATTTAAAGGTAGGGGTAGACCTAAAAAGACTTGGTTAGAAAATATTAGGAATGAACTTTCTTTATTAGATTTAAACGAGAATTTGACTTTTAATAGGACAAAATGGAGAAAAAGGATTCATGTAGCCGACCCCACGTAGTGGGATAAAGGCTTGATGTTGTTGTTGTTGTTGATGATGATTTATGACATATTTATAAATTATTTTTTTTATTTTTTAAGTTTTTCTTTTTATTTGAGGCTTAAGCCTAGTCTTAATAAGGCAAAACGCCTTAATTATTAATTTCGCCTTTTTGAACCCTAATAGAAAATATAATAATATTGTGGAGATAGACATTAGAATGGAGATAACTAGCCTACCAACTCACCAAGAATGGAGATGCAAGGTTAGTCACCAAGCAATGTGAAAAGTCCTTAATTACAGCATGATTTTAAAAGGCCTGAACAATTCTTTATCATGTACAGGATTCATACACTCACAAAACATGTTTTGTAGAATATCTGAGAGACAACATTGGTAGACTAGCTCAAAGTAATGGAGAAATATATAATGTACCATATGCATACAACCTTCCACCCTAAAGCTCAGTTTGCCAATCAATCATTATGACTGGACACATACTTTCCAAGGTGCTAGCACCTATGCAATCAACTCACTGTTGCTATAAATAACCAGATGCACATTCTCATCAAGCAGATTCAAGTCATTTATGCAAAGCACTCTTTTTAGCTTCAAACAACGCACAAAATGGAGTGAAAGATAAATAATCCTTAATCCAGCAAACAAAGTACTAAGAAAAAAAGAAGAAATCACAAAATGGAAAAATTGAACTTTCAAACATAGTACAAAATCATCTCCCTAAAAAAGAAACTTGTTGTTTTCTTTAATGAAAACAAGCCCAAGAATTTTGGTTCTATGTTGGTGGCAAGAATGGGTCAGACATAAGCAACAACCATGCCCCCACAATTCGAATCATTCAGAAAACTAAAGCTAACAATAATGACCATGAAGTCATTCTTGAGAATACAACACCAAATTCACACATGACCTAATCTATTGCAAAAATAAAAATCAGATTTGTCCTGCAACTGATACCAAGCTGATTTTGGTGGAAAAAATAACACGCCAAGTAAAAGAGCTGTCATCAAGTCAAGCTCAGAATTGTTTTAACGAACAGTTTGACATTGACCTTAACAAAATAAACTTGTAAAACGGGCAGTGTTGAAATAGCACATGTGGTTCAACAGCCCATCCCTAAATTTAAGTAAAAACGTTACAATTGCACCACAAAATTAATAATACAAACCATTTTGTAGTAATTGCAGTATCCCATCATCTACCGTATACAGTAAGCCAGAGAAGTAATATTTGTAATAAATACTACAACAGAAAGACAAGATGCAATTCACAAATAAGACAAATTACAATTGGAAGAATCGGCTTTATGGCCACAATTCTATCAAAATTTTATATTACAAAAAAAATTATCACCTCATTTGTTGTGACTTCTAGTTTTTATCATTTTAGTTCTTAATTCCATTAAATAAATAACAATCCAAGCAATTTACTCGAATAGATAACCCTGCAAAGCTTTTCCCATTCCATTGAATAAGTAATCACCCAAGCAATTTATTTAAACAGATAATCCTGTTATACTTGAGGAATGTTTGTCTATCCTACATATCCTTCTATATTTTAGAAACTATCTTCTAGTTAGCTAACATGCTAAGAAAATTACCACATCCAATCAAGATATCACTTCAATCACAATCATATCAAGTCCATTACTAAAAAAAGTCGCTTCAACTTTCATGTTCGTCATCAAATCTATGCCTTCATTCCAATAAGATTATCCTTCAGCCTGTCTCTAACAATTTCAAGTCCAATAAGTAGTTAATCTTCATACAACTCAAATATATTTAAACAAAAGAAAATAGCATTAAGAAGATAAGAAATAAATGGCACAAAGTCAGCGGAGGATAGTACACATCCTTTATGCCTCTAAAGGCTAGCGTTGTCCAACCTATTGTTTCAGTTATTTATCACCTTACAAATCTCGATGATGCCTAGTGTTATTCTTCTTCATTTAGTGTTGCCTAAAATTCATTGCATTTAAACAACTTCTAGGACAGTGCTTTAGAATATAAATGCATCTTGGCAACAAAAATGCATTATACTCACCTCCCTTATCATTCTAGCTGATTTCTGCAAGAATTTAAATGTCTCCAAATTATATATCCACATGTAGAAGTCTAAAATTCTGACACGGAATGAGGTTCTAATGAGGCCTTCACCACATGGTATGGATCTTAAAATTCAGTAAGAAAGTCTTATTGGTTTCATACACTATGAGATATCAAGATTACTAATCAATCCCCCTATTTTAAGATTTCAAGGGCTTTAGGTTTTGTAGGTCATCTTTAATGAATTATGAATCGAGGCTAGAATTGTTAGTGCCCTCAATGTTCCAAGGAATAAAATAAAGCAATCAAAGTTTGATTTATATACAAATATATAAAATGAGATGATATAGAAAACTTGCATTTGTAAGCATCCTTTTTGGAAATTGCCATTTTATCACTTTAAATACAAATGTAATTTGTTGTGTTTTAACTATTTTTTTTCTGGTAAGACATGCAAAACAAATATATACCTGCCACACTATGTTGCTCAACAATGTTGTGCCATCCTCCTTATGAGTGCTGATGTCACCTGTCAAAAAATCCTGATTCATAAAAGAATTTCGCTCAGGATTATCCTCTGAAGTAGTAGCCCACTTGGAAGAAATAGACAAATCAAAAGGGGTCTGAAACTCTGTTGAACAACTTTCCATGATCTCATGCCAAGATGCTGTATCCGTCTTTTTACTCAATCCAGAATATGTAAATCCAGCATCAGATGGATTCTCAACTTTAGTCATACTATCTCGAGCATCAGTGAAAGACTTGAAATCAGGAATTGCAGCCTGCACTCCCGGATAGTCACCTGGAAGATTTAAATGCACATTGGTTAGCAATCAATCCATCAAGATTCTAAGGCAAATACTAAATAGAAGGTAGCAATCTTACAATGGTCAAGCCGCGTTGGAGCTGGAGCACAAGTATTTGCAAGTTGAACATTCATCCAAGATCCATACTGCTGCATCTCAGGGATAGAGTGGTATCTGGAACTTGATTGGTAATTATCTGCTGCATCGAATTTTGCTTTAGATACACTGGAAGAAGGATGCATGATTGAAATATGAATCAGTTATTTATATTTTTACAAATGGAGCATAATTTATGGGAAGAAGGAATTCAAGTCATACCTGAATCAGCATCTTCATATTCTGAATGTTGTGTGCTAATAGGGCTTCCATAATCTGAAACCTGTGAAGGGACTTGGCTTAGATTAACAGAAGAATTAGAACATGCAGGACTACCAGGATTTGAGTTCCTAACAGATTCCCCATCCTCTCTTTGCTGAAGATAACTTGATTTGCCACCCTGCGAAGTGAGAACCAAACCTCTGAATTAAACGCATGTCAGTCTATTCTTCACTGACCGTAAGAACTGTTTCTATTACTGAATAAAATGAACAATCAACCAAAAGGTCTTAAAACTAATCCCCAAAAGAACACAGCTTGCATAAGATGTGGAACTAATTGAATAAAATGAAAGCAAAAAATCCTATCCATATCCAAAATTATTGAAGACATTAGGCACCCTTAAGATGACATGGTAGCTTAGTTCCCAAAGTGCAAGGAAGACTGGACACTTGCCAAGGAGATGTGAGGCTCTAAAAAAATTACATATTTTAATTACGAGAATACATTTGAAAAGTATAATATAATAATTATCAAAAATATATATATTAAAATTCCATATGAAAAAAAAATATTTTCAAGGGTTTTGTCATTTTAAAAACCAAAACAACAAATCCTCGTCAAAATAACTTTTCTAGACAAAACGTCCACAATAACCAAAAGTTATGTTTCAAAGTTAAACAAGTGTATAAAATGGTAAGTATATAATTTCCATAGCATATGATTAATCTAATCTTTGCTACCATTTTTTTCATTCTCCTTCATCATCCATATTCTTCCCCATCATTGAATGTGTATCCCTCAATCTCATAATACGGTTGTGCATACTTCAGAAATAATTAAAAATGTTTACATAATAGAGTCGACTGTCTGAGGGATTACATGATAATCCTCATCTAGGTGGTGCCTTAATGATGACCCTCACTTAGCAAGGTATTTAAGGCCTCGTTGCCTCACATAGCTTGGGCTCCTAGGCTTGCCTTTGATAACGTGGATCCACACTCAAATAATTAACCAAAAAAAAAAATTTTTAGGTTGTTGAGCATTCTGTATCCAAAATCTAAACATGGAATCCTCCAAACATTTCAGGAACTAGGTTGCCACTGTAGGTCCTAGCTACAACAACTTTAAAACTAAACTATCTGCCACTTGAACGCAGAGAAGCAGCATGTAAATTTTAACTTTACACATTTACTGGAAAAGAATTAAACAAATATAATATACCAACAAGCCCAATAATACACAAAAATTATGTATCAATATCTTCTTTCACTCATAACCCTCCAAACACATTCAATTTCCCAAACATTTCTGGCAGAGTGCATTTCTTTGTTTATATCCATCAATATACTTAAGCTTTTCTTATGCATCAATATCTCTCATCTCCATCGCGCACAGCCCTACCAATTTATCAAGTCATGAACATAGGTAAATATTAAAAAAAACACGAGAAAAACTGATAATCCAGAAAAGACTTTTCTAAATCAGACACACAGGATATCATTCTTAGCTTTTCTGTTAGAGTTTATTGCATATGCTTGTTGAAGATGTCTCTTTGTACTTCGTATTTCCAAAAAACAAAGTGCTCACTCGTGCCATTTGCTCAGTAATTATTAACAAAGTATCTTGTGCTACAGGATGCCAATGTCTTACAACTAGCCATACGCATAGAAGCACCAAAATCATCTAGAAGACGTATAACACATGAAATTATCACCCAACAAACATTCCTATTCTATATAAAGAACATGAGCAGCAATAAGATATCATACGTAGAAATTTATGTCACATCTTACACGAAAATTAATTAGAAGACAATTATATTTATGTTTCACAATCACGGCCATATGGAGAAACAAAGAAATGAGCTACCTTCAGGACATAGGTTATCTTTCAAATAGCGGAAAATGCATACAAAGAAACAAAGACATTGGTTTTTGAGCTAAAACTAGATTAAAAAATCAAGTGTTTGTAAGAATTAAAACCTTGACTTCACGGTAGTGAACAAGAACAATGTGCATTAATTCCCTGCAAAAAAGTAGAAAAAAATTACTAATAACTCCAAAATAAGACAAAATAGCATGTTTGGGAAAGTATTAATGACCTTATGACTGCATGTATAGAGAGTTGTATATATTTTATTCAAACTGAAAGGGTATAAACCAGATTACACACAACTTCTTTGCAACACCAAAATGTACGCTACCAACAAAATATATAGCTAGAAGACTTAAAATATAAAGACTGTTTTTTCCGACCAAAATGAAAAAGGTTGAGGGTCAACTAAACAAAGCCATTTTTTAACTATGCAAAAAACCATAAAACAATCCAACTTCCACGAGGATTAATAGAGAATGAGGACAAGGGTTTCAAACAGAGAAGCCAAATAGAGATATAAATTTAAAATGGAAATGGAAAAGGCCAAATTATAAATGCATTTCAAACAACAAAAGCTATAGGAAAATAAGATATAGCATATGATACAAATCCAAAATTCTTTTCTTTTGGTTTCTAGATGTCTCTATATCTTATTTTTCTGTTTATAATTTTGTCTTTTTTATATAACATGCCTATGATGATGGATCCTATGAGAATGGGAAGCATTCTCTAGTATTTTGACTACCTAGTTAAGCTTAATTTATTAATGCAAGTTGTTTCAATTTAACTGTCCGATCCCCTAATTCAGCTGTATCTGATTCCCCGTTTCAGCTTATGATGGATTCCCCTACTTTCTAATTCAACAACCATTAAACTACTGTTAGAGTGTTGCTGGTTGCTTGTAGTTGCATATTTAATCCTTGCTATTGTTGTTGAAACCTCACTGTTGCCACTGGTTAACTTGAATAGCCATTTATGCAATTATGCAGCTCTATGGACTTGCTCCTTCTGGCAATTCACTATAGCAAAAAAATTGGGCTTTGTTTCAAATGTTTTGGAGCCACCGCTAGGTGTTTGCTTCTTCATTCTCCTGATTTTGGCACGTAGTTGTGATTCAGCTATTTGATTTCTTTATACTATCGGTTGATACATTAATAGAGACCAAAATTTGCGTTGAATTTGCTGTAAATGGGATTTTGAAGTAGAAACTTATAAATTCGCTAAAACTGCAGCTGAAATTTTGTTCAGGCTAGAATCCAAGTGTGTTGAATTGGGCAAATTATTGGGTCAGGTGACCGGAGGCGAAAAATAAGTTCGGACATCCAATAAAAATTTGCCGCGTCACCTGCGCTTGACTGCGCTTTAGTTGCGCTTTACCTGCGCATTTTGACCTGCGCTTTACTTGCGCTTTAGTTGCGCTTTACCTGCACTTTACCTGCGCTTTACTTGCGCTTTACCTGCGCTTAATTTAAAATAATATTTTATTAATATCCGGACCTATCTCCGCGTCCGGTCACCTGACCCAATAATTTGCCGTTGAATTGAGACAGGCAGTTTTAAGTCATATCTGGGAGAATTTTGTGAAGTTATTGCTTTTAGTCATTTGTATTACAAATATGGTTCACAAAGAATATAAAATTCAGTTTATGGTTGAATAAATTTTTAAATTCCTCTCAATAATTGGGCATATATTATTTGATGTAGATTCTTCAAGCACTTTTCAAGTGCTAATAAGAAATTTTAGAGAATGCTTCTTGTACTTGGCTTGAGTCCTAGACCCTCAAATTGGTGACTACTATTCTTTGCACTACCAACAACAACATCATCAAGCCTTAATCCCGCTACGTTGGGTCGGCTACATGAATCATTTTTCTCCATTATGTCCTGTTAAGAGTCAAACTCTCATTTAAATCTAATAAGAAAAGGTCATTCCTAATATTTTCTAACCAAGTCTTTTTAGGTCTAGCTCTACCTTTGTGAACATAGGCCAAATCTAATACATCTACTATCCTAACAAAGTCATCGGAAGGCCGCCGTTTTACATGAACAAACCATCTAAGGCGACTCTCTCTAATCATATCCATCACGGAGCTACTCCAACCTTTTCACGGATATGCTCATTTTGTATCTTGTATCTAAGAGTAAATCCACTCATCCACCTGAGCATCCTCATCTTAGCAACATTTAACTTAATATTATGCTTCTCTTTTAATATCCAACATTCTGCGTCATAAAGCATTGCAAGTCTCACCGCCATCTTATAAAATTTTCCCTTAATTTTGAGTGGTACTTTTCTATCACACAACAAACCCGAAGCATTCCTCCACTTCAACCATCCAACTTGAATTCTACGAATAATATCCCTATCTATTTCACCATCACTCTGAACAATAGACCCAATATATCTAAAACTAGTACATTTATTAATGACTTGATCGCTCAAAGTCACAAACCCCGCACTAGATCTATTACTACTAAAATTACACTCCATGTATTCGATTTTAGATCTACTCAAATGAAACCCTTTAGACTCTAAGGTTGACCTCCATAATTTGAGTTTACCTTCAACGCACTCTCTAGTCTTATCAACAAGAAGAATATCATCAGCAAAAAGCATACACCAAGGTACATCCTCCTGCAAATGTCTAGTAAGAACATCCATGACTAAAGCAAAAAGATAAGGGCTTAAGGCTGGTCCTTGAAGTAATCCAACTAAAATAGGAAGACACTTGATCAAACTATCCTGTGTTTGAACACAACTAACAGCTCCTGCGTACATATCTTTAATGACTTAAAGTCTTAAATATAAGCACTATTAACCCCTTTCTTTTCTAGAACTCTCCATAGCACTTCTCTTGGAATATTATCATATGCTTCTCTAAATTAATAAATATCATATGTAGATCCTCCTTATTTTCTCTAAACTTGTCCATTAACCCTCTCAATAAATGAATAGCTTCCATAGTAAACTTACCCGGCATGAATCCAAATTGATTTTGAGAAACATTAGTATCACATCGTAACTTATGCTCTATAACTCTCTCCCAAAGTTTTAAAGTATGACACATCAACTTATTCGCACAATCTTATGCATCACCTTTATTCTTAAAAATAGGAATAAACACACTTATTCTCCACTCATCTGGCATCTTTTTAGTCTTCAAAAATATTAAAAGGATTAGCAAGCCAAAAAATTCCTTCATCTTCTAAGACTTCCCAATTTTCACACCTCTATTGGAATATCATCAGGTCCAATAGTTTTTCCACACTTCATTTTCTTTAAAGCCTCGCTAACTTCAATTTTTAAATAAGTCGTTAAAAATAGAAATATCTATTTTCATTTAGAGTGCTAAGGTCACTAAAGTCAGTCGTATTCCCACAATCTTCAATATGAGGCTCGCCTTGAGGCCCGCCTTTGCACAATTCCAATAAAAAACGCCTCGATGCTTACGCCTCGAGTTTTTTTATGAGGCTTGCGCCTCAACTTGGTTGAGGAAAGTTAAGGCCCGCCTCGCCTCACTTGCATGAGGCTTACGCCTCACGCTATATATAATAAAACTTACATAAATCTTGAAGTAAATGCCCGACATTGGACTCTATAGGAGAGGAGGAAGGGGAGAGAGCAGTTCACCATAATGATGATTCAAATGAAGAACCCCTTAGTGGTGACAGTGCTGATGACTTATGAGTTCTTATGTGATATGTCATTGTTATTTATTTTTAGAAATTGAAATTATATGTTACTGAAAAGAATACTGGGATTTGGGAAAGATAGAATTTTGAGTTGAACTATATTTCATGTTGTCTTATTATTGAGATATTTTGATTTCACTTCATATCTTATGCTTTTTTATATTTTATATTATTCACTCATTAGTATATAAAAAATTTATCATTTTATGTTTACGCAATCTTTTCATTTTGAGGCTTACGCCTCGCCTCACGAATGAAAAACGCCTCAATACCCGAATACGCAATTTTAAACATTGCTTTATATATTTCCCAATTTTTAAAGTTTTTATATCTAAACTAATTATTATAACAAAGCTTTTTTTTATCTTTTCTAACACATTTTATTATTTGCACTTCCATCTAGACTATTTTATAATTGGTTTGCGTAGGTTTTTGAGACCCATTAAGTTAAGTATTGATTTTCATTCTCATGTTGTGAATATAAATCATTGAGAAATTTTATATTCGTCCTTTAATATTTTGTGGAAATTTATATTTTTGTCATTTTATATCATCATCAAATTAAGTTGAATTTTTTTAGTTTTGCATTAAAAGAGACTAATCTTTGCCTACATTAAAAATTGAAGATTGCAAATTGTGATATTTTATGTTTTTCTTTGCACATCTCATCCTAAAATTGCATTAGTAAACCATATACCCAAAAGCATCCTACAATTGCTCAGGTTGTTTAGGGTTATGTTCATATTGTTTATGTTGTTTACAGATAACATTGGATTAAGACACCATGAATTTGGTAAAATGAAAATATTCATCATGGTGCCAAATGAAGAACCTCATACTTTGGAAACTTGCACATTTCCAGCAGTTGGCATATAGAAATGCATTTCGCACAAATACACATGCAAATACATGCATATAGGCTGGAATCGGAGCACAAAACAAGATTATAAAAAAAAGGGAAGTTTCAAAAAGCATTGGAAGGGGAACCCTTGCTTTTAGATGGCATGAATCCAGCAATACCACGATTTGGTTTTGATAAAGGAAGAAATTAGCAGGCCAAACAGCCATCATATTTTCCATCAATGGAAAAGTATTCAAATCATAAAGTGTCACGTCGTCAAAAAAAAAATTCTTTGTTGATATGCATACAACAAATTTTGTCCTAAAAAATTCAGATTTCTAGTGATTGCAAATCCTGCCAAAAGAAGCAATATAAAAATTAAAAATACTAGGACATTGGAATCTCAACAAATAACTGCTCACCAAGTTTTTGAGAGTTCATAAAAAGTGTATTCCGTTATATAAAGGTATAGTTTAATAAAATTGTAGAGCATTATTCGCCACCTCAAAGTATGATGAACTAACAAAGTATTGGAGGTTAACACAGTTTTCAATGAGAATTGAAAAGTAAAACAAATCTAGTAAAGGTTTATGGCTAGCAAATGTTTCTATCTACCAGCGCAGATCCTTGAACTCATAACGTTTTTTTCTAAATAGATTTCACCTCTGTTAAGCATGGACACATGTAAATACTGATGGCCTTACAGATGTTATTAATGCAAAGGTATCATCATATTTATTTAAATATGCTCTTGCCGAGCAGCCCAACAGCATAAAAAAAGTTAGAGCAGGTAAGAAAATGACTAGTCGTTACAAGTTATGGCCATACAGGTTCATGAACAGTAAAGCGCTAGAACAAAAGAAAAACAAGGCGAAATCCACATATTAATAAAATGAGCTAATATAGAAAAATGTTAAAGCTCCAATTAAGCAATAGAATCTCTGAAATTTTTAAATATTTCAAGCAAATAACTGGGGAGAGGCATTTGGGTGGCTATGTAGTGACTATGAGATCAGATTTACCTCAAATAATAATTTGATTTATCTCAAATCTTAGTTCTGTGTTAAGAAGATAACTTCGGTGTAAGAAAAAAATATATACTAAGTCCTCAAAACTATCCCAAAGAGTTAAAGATGACCATGATGACTAAGTTTTTTTTCTGTAATAATACAATAGCATCATAAGCTATATCCAATAAATGCAAATACGTCAGTAAACCAAAACTAAATACACATCACAGTCTATAGAAGAAACTTGCTCCCATACTCTTCCAACATCCAGTAACTTCTCCTCTGAAAGTTCTCATTGTCTTCACCATGAGCATAATAACAATGCAAAACATCTACGCTCCCAGCCTGCAATTCAATAGATTTCAGCATCTTTAATAATTTTTTTATAAATTAAGCTCAGATAAGAACAAACTCATACAGGTTTGACAACATCTTGAAATCATGACGAGGAAGAATTCAACAGCTGAAGACGTATATTACTGGCTTTAAGGAAAACAAAAACATAGCTTATGAAATATTGTGATCAAGGACATTGTGGGTAAACAATTGAGCAGCTAAAGAAAGTCTACATATGACATGAGTAGGCTTAACAATATTGAAATCCAGATGACGAATGAAAGTCTCAGATAAGTAGATTAGGTAATCTGAGGAAATAAAAGCATTGATAAAAAATGTTGCCTTGTAAAACATTGAGGCTAAAAAACCCATCTAAAAATTGTTTTTATTTATAAATTTCAAATTTCACATCATCAGTTTTTTTATCACGAGTCATAAAAATTTACTTACTTTTAATTTCTCATGAGCTTCCTTCACAGTCTTTCCATCCTTTTTTTTCCTCCAATTATGTCCGTCCTTTCGAAAGTATCTCAACACCTTTCTATCAAAAAGAAAGAGTGAACCACCTAAAATAAAAATATACCAAATTAGTGTCAGCGGAATGATAAGTTGTAAGCAATGAATGATGACATGGAGTAGTTCCCAAGTTTGCAAAAAACAAAGGTATCCAATGCACCACAAGCAGTAAAAAGTTGCGCTTTCATGATTAATAAATGTGATGCATTTAGAGAGGATTAATGAATGTTATTCTCCCTAAGGATTACTGAATGCAATTAGTGTAAGAAGATTAGTAGGGAGTATACCTAAGCACGTATGGACAGAAATTGTTCAAAATGATTTACAAAGAACAGATAGCACTCCTTCAATAAAACTGCTCCTTGAAGAAGAAGCCTCCTTGGCCGTTAGAGAGAGAAACTGCCAGAATTTTGTGTTCGCGGTTTTTTAGCAACCCTCACGGCCGGTTCTTGGTGATGACGGCGCAAGGCCGCCGACCACCAGGCGATGTGCATAACAGCATTGGAAGATCAAATTGACTTATCAGAGAAGATCGTCGCCAATCGTTTCTGCGTTCGGATTCAAATAACGCTCATGTGAAGATGTCAGCAAGACCTCTGGTTATCAGAGATGTAAGCGACTCACCGGTGAAGAAGATTGTCAAAGTTGTTGAAGGTAAAGATAAGAACGTTATGACGAGCACTGATTGCATTACTCCTTGACTTCAGAAATCGAGTGCAAATATGAATCAGAATTCCAATGGTTTCGATGCTTCTTCATCAGAAATGAAGATTTTTGTTAATAACTTCGGTTGTTCAAATGCAATCTCTCACCTATGGCCAGAGATAAATGCGAATAACCTGAATGAAGTTAATAATAAATCCCATTCTGATGATAAGCGTTCTTCTGTTCTTTGCACTAGATTTCCTGTTAAGTCCCTCTTGCAATCTGGTAATGCTGATAAGAGTTGTCTTGAGGATCAATCTAAGAAGGGAGAGGTTCAGAATGATAATGGATTGAAGAACATCTATGAGGTTACAGCAAATGACAATGAGACTGGTCCTAAAGAAAGCTTCCCTAATGCATGGAAGAAGACCCAGCATATCAAGCTTAACTATGATATGAAATCAATTCCTGTTTCTGATGATGTTATTACAGTGATTATGAATTCAGAATGTGAAAATGCAAATTCACATAATCTAAGGAATTCACTGGTTATTAAAGTATTGGGAAGCAACATCCCTTTTCCTGTCTGCAGCAGAGAACTTCGGAGACAATGGTCCAAATTTGGTAATTTTCATCTCACAACTTTGGGTCTTAATTGGATCTTATGTTCCTTTACCAAGCCAGAAGCTGTGGAAGAAATCATGGAAGGAGGTTCATGATTTATTGGAGGAAACATTATTGGTTTGGATAAATGGTCCCCATCATTCAATCATGAATCTCTTAAAGGTCTTTCAGCACCTGTTTGGATTCGCATGCCATGTTTAACTTTACACTGTTGGGATGAACATAATATTTCTAGAATTGCATCTATGATTGGAGTTCCTTTATATCTAGATGGCAATTCATTTAAATGGGACAAGAGGGAGTATGCCAGAGTTTGTGTTCGCATTGACTTGGATAAAAAATTACCCAAAGGAGTTTGGATTGAAGGAAAGCATGGTAGATCATTCCAAAAGGTTGAATATGAGAAGATCTCATCTCTTTGCTATCATTGTGGCAAAATTGGACATCTGAAGAACACATGCCCTCTTACCAATAACACTTCTACAAAGACATTTGTTCCTGTTACAAATGTAAGTAATGAAAGGATATGTCATAAAGAAGGTGATTCTAATGAGCATGATGAATTAGGACCTTGGATACAGGTCAAATTCAGGAAAAATAAAGGATTTGGTAAAACTGCAGTTTTTTCAAATCAGAAATCTGAAAATCAGAAGAATCCTTCGATCCAGATTGCATCCATCATAGAAGAAGGAGAGATCATTGAACCACAAAGCAATGTTGTTGTTCAAAGTATAGATCCTGATGCCAAGGATAACTCACTTAACAATTCTGGATTAAGTTTGAAGAACAATTTCAGTATCCTTGAAGAAATATTGGATGAAACAAACATGGGAGATACTATGGAGAATGATGTTATTGTTGAACAGGTTCAGACATGAAATCTGCCACCAAACATTGTGGCTTGCACTTCTCCTGATAATCCTATCAAGCAAAATTTGGTAATAACAAGTGATGTTAATACAGGTGAAAAAGTTTTAAAGACAGCTTCAGGTAAATTGAAGTTATCCAAAGAAGGGATTTGGGACCTGTGGATACATTCAGCAAGAATAGAAGAGGAGTTAATAAAAACAAAAATAAAGGTGGGGATTCATCCCCTCCTGGTAATTAATGGCTTCACTCATTTTCTGGAACTGTAGGGGGGCCAAGAAGAAGGAGGCTTCCCTCTATCTCAAGGAGATAGTAAAAGATAATGAAGGTTGTTTTATAGGTCTTGTAGAGACTAAAATCTCAAGCTTTGACAGACTTGATGTTGATAAAGTTATTGGAAGGGAGTGGGATTTCTTCCACCATCCTGCTGAAGGTAATTCAGGTGGAATCATTATTTTATGGAATAGAAATAAGGTCTCCTTTGAAGTTTTGGATCATTCTTCTCAAACCGTCATTGGGATGCTCAAATCTCCTATGTTTGGCTCTTGGATGGTGGGTATTGTATATGCTAACAAGGATTATCGGATGAGGAGAAGTCTATGGGAATGCTTGAAAAAGCAACTAAAGAAGACATTCCTTCAATTGTTGGAGGAGATTTTAATTGCTTATTATCTAATGATGATAAGAGAGGTGGCAAGAGGTTCCTTTTTTCAAAAGGTCCTCAAGAAATGAAAATGTTTATGACTAACAATAATTTTCATGATCTAGGTACTATTGGTCCTAAGTACACTTAATGCAACAACAAGGATGGAAATATGAGAATATGGGAAAGACTTGATAGATGTCTTCTCAATGCGGCTGCTCTTCAACAAGTTCCCTTGGCTCATGTTAGACATTTAGCAAGAATTGCTTCCGACCATTGCCCTATAGCTTCCAAAATGTTGGAATCTCAACGCAAATCTCATTTTATTAGATTTGAAGAAACCTGGAAATCATATCCAGTAGCAAAAAGTATTGTTTCTAATGCTTAGAGGAAGACTGATTATGGTAATGAGATGGATGTTTTACAAAGGAAGCTTAAAAGATCTTTGAGGACCCTTTTCTTCTGGAGCAAGAACAAGTGCAAGTGCCTTAATTCACTAAAAGAAATTTAAAAAGGGAGATTGCTGATCTCCAATTGGAAGAAGCCTCTCTAGGTGGGCTGTCAGATGAGAAGCTGAAATTACTAACATCTAAGGTGAATGAATTAAACATAACTTTGGGAAGACTTGCTACATGGTGAAATCAAAGAGCCAAGGTGAGATGGCAAGAAGAAGGAGATGTAAACTCAAATTTCTTTCATAAATTTGCTTCAGCAAAGAGGAATGGGAATCTAATTAGACAAATCAAGAATGATGAAAATGTCTTGGTGGAAGACTTTGAACAGATTTCAGCTGTTTTCCAAAATTTCTTTGAAAGAAAATGGCAGTCTAGAAATTGTATTTTAGAAGGTTGGCCAAATTTCCCTGATGACAAAAAGCTTGATTCCATGGATATTAAATTCCTAAGTACTGATTTCACCCAGGATGAACTAAAAACTGCTATTTTCCAGCAAGGTAGAAACAAATCCCCAGGCTTGGATGGGTTACTCCATCATTTTTTCAATTCTTTTGGAATATTGTTAAAGAATCTACTTGGAAAGCTATTGATAACTTCTTCAAATCTGGAAACATGAGAGATGATTGGAAGGATACTTTGATAGTATTAATCCCAAAAGTGAAACATCCGACGATGCCTTCTAATTTCAGACCAATTAGCTTGTGTCAAACCACTTACAAGTTGGTTACAACCATGTTGGTCAACAGAATTAAGCTATGTATCTCCAAGCTCATTTCTGAAGAACAAATTGCTTTCATCCCCAGGAGATCTATGTCTGAACATTGCTTACTTGCTCAAGAAATCTTCAACAAATTCAGGACCTCAAAGGATAAGAAAGGATTGATGGCAATAAAATTAGATATGGAATAAGCATTTAATAGCATAGGGTGGCCAACATTGTTTCAAGTTTTACAAACTTATAGATTTCCAATTTCTTTTTGCAAAATTATCATGGAATGTGTAATGAATGTCAGATTCTCCTTCATCTTAAATGGGAAATTATCCAGTTGGATCAAAGCTAGAAGTGGGCTTCGTCAAGGCTGCCCACTATCTCCTTGTTCATAATGTGTTTTCAGCTACTTTCCCATGCAATTAACCAAAGAGGCCAGCATTTGGGAGTTAGTTTAACATCAAAAACCAGAGAATTACACATCTCTTGTTTGAAGATGATGTATTAATTTTTTTCCAAGCTTCTTCAACAGCAGCCCAAGAACTGAAAACTATTGTTTCAGATTTCTGCACTTGGTCTGGACAGAGAATCCATGCTTCCAAATCTCAGATTTTATTTGGGAAGGTGGTGAAGCTTCCAATGAAGAAACACATAAAGAAGAAGTTGGGTTTCAATGTGGTGAAAGAAATGATTTATCTGGGTGTTAAAATGGCTCTAAGAAGACTTAGAACATTTGATTTTCAAGGAATGATAGACCTTATTTTAGAAAGGCTAAATGTTTGGGGAAGCAAGCAACTTTCCATGGTTGGTAAGATCTCTTTGGTTAAATCTTCTCTCCTAACCTTACCAAGTTTTTTATCAACTCATTCTTTGATTCCAATGAAAATTTTGCATCAAGTTGATCAATTCTGTAAGGAATTCATATGGCATAAAGGAATGGGCAAAAAGGGATTATACTATGTTGAATGGGATGTTTTATGTAAACCAAAATCTGAAGGTGGCTTGGGATTACATTCAGCTGTCCAACGGATAGGACCCCTTAGATCAAGGCTTGCTTGGAGATTCATTCAATATCCAGACAATCTTCTACATAGGAATATTATTACTAAATATGGTGATAATATTTTTGAAGGGAAGAAAGCCGGCTCATCAACATGGAAAATTCTGCTTAACGGTGGAAAGCATCTCAGGCCCATTGTTAAATGGATAGCTATTAATGGAAATAAAATATGGCTCTTGGATAAATGCCTCAACTCTTGGCCAACACTTGCTGCTTGTGTAGAATTAAATAATGTTAATCTGGATATGTTTATTCTGGCTGATGGTTCTTGGAATAAAATTCTGCTGCAGAATTTCATCAATGAAGATCTCATTAAGCTGATTCTACAAGTCAAAATTGATCATGAAGCTAAAGAAGACTATTGGGAAACCATCTATAGTCACAATGGTAAGACTATAACTACTATGGCTTATGAAGAATCATTAAAGTATCATTTTAAGGAGAAAGACTGTGATTTTACTGATTAGATTAGAGGCTTAAAACTGAACCCGAGAGTTGAACTTTTCTGGTGGAGGATGAGCAAATTTGCTATCCCAACTTTTGAATTTCTCAAATATAGAATTTTAAGCCAAAATGAACAATGTCCAAGAGATTGTCTGCTGGTTGAGAACTATGAGCATATAATAGTTCATTGCAAATTTATAAAGGAAATCATTCTCAGATTAAGAGGATGGGGTTTCTTCATTCCTTTATTCCAATCTCTTGATAATTTCCTTGAAGAACTAAGAAGACATTCCTCTCGTTTCCCAAACATGGTGAAATTTTATCTTACAGCAGTCTTTCTATCTTAGAAAAACAGAAATGACTTGGTTCATGGTAACTCCGTTTCTTCTAGCTCCTTTGTAGCAGCTAATGTGATGTTTTTGGCAAAGCAGAATTTATTCCCTAATCTAGATAACTAGGGTGCTAATCTCCTAAGAGAGTTTACTAATGCTTGGCACCCCCCACCGCTAGATTGGATCAAAATAAATATTGATGCATCTTTATTGAAGACAAATCAAGCCGGAATTGGAGGTGTATTTAGAGACCACAAAGGAAGGCTTTTGTTGGCTTTCGGAAAAAAGAAAATTCATTGGGATATTTCTCAACTTGAATTAGATGCCGTTCTAACTATAAAGGAATTCATACAACCTTGGATGCTTGATGCTAAATGAGTTATCATTGAAGGTGACAACATAAATATCATCAACTTCATTCAAAATTCTTTGAATAAGTTTAAATGGCACTTAAACACAAGGTATGATAAAGATCTCTTATTTCTCAATTATTTTAATAAGGTTTTCTTTAATCATATTCATAGAGATTGTAATAAAGTAGCGGATGGTTGTG
>NW_021319889.1:735860-749716 GCF_001605985.2 Dendrobium catenatum | reverse complement strand
GCGCCGATTTTGCGGCGCAAACAAAGCCGTGGGTTGTCTACGGCGAACTTGTGGCGTTTTATCAGCCGGTACTTACCGGCGGACAATCCGACAGAAACTTACCGTCGCATATGGCGCCGGAATTTATCGGTTGCAAGTCGTCGGCACCAACCCGATGTTTTACGCCGGTAAGACGTCGGTACGTGCGCCGGAACGTTTTCCGGCGTATTACATTCGTCGGAAAAAATTTATCGACGCGACCGAAACCGGCGTATGAATTTCCGCCGAAACATGCGCCGGAAACCTATGGTTCCGTCGGATTATCTATGTGTTCCGGCGGATTTGGTCCGCCGGTAATAACGGGTTTTCCTGTAGTGAATGCTATTTGCATTTTAAAAAAAAAAAATAACAGATACCACTCATCAGAAATGAATGAAAAATAATGATTCATAAATCTAACTCCAAATAGTTGGTATAAAACTAATGATGAATTAAATAATGGGATTAGCTCAGAGAATACAAATTGAGCAGTTGAATGCAATTCTCCCTTAAAAATATCTCCTTTCACTTAACAATTAATAACCAAAAAGAAGAAAAAATAGCTTTAAAACTTCTGAAAAAGCCCAAGCTCACAATAAGGTTTGCATGCCAGAAAATAAAATTAAACTTGTATAAATAAATTGATTATCATGTATACCTTCCTGTCCTTATTCAGGGAAATTTGAAAATTTGAAAGTCAATTTATACACCACAGAATTACGTCGCTCAATATCAGCACAGTATTTTTTTACAAGGCCTACAATATCTAATGCAAGAAACTATAAACAGGATATCGCTAAATTAAACAGGATCATATTAGATCGGCCCTTGAATGAATAATCAGAGACTTAACAGAACCAAATATCATAGATGAAAACAACCAAATTACTTTTACCAAAATATCTTAAGAGAGTCTGAAATCACATTGCTAGCATGGAGGATGGATGAAAGGATATGAGAAATTGTTTGCAGAAATACAAATGGATGGTTATCCCTAGATGGATAGTTATCCCTATAAATAACAACAGAGAAAATATGCATGGTACCTCGAGACTTTAATAATAGTTTAAAAAATAAAATCCATCAACAGGCAATCTCAAACTCACAGATACCAGCTGGAAGAACCAAATAGAAGTATTCAAAAATAATTTCTAAGCAGCATTTTTTTCACAAATAAATAGCCAATTCCTAGCAAACAATCTAAGATATAGCATGCAACTTTCATTTATCTGCTACGAAATAATAGATTATTTTTAATAAGGACCATCTATATCTGCCCTTTTATATACATTCCCCTAAGAAAATATAACATTCAAAAATCCATGTGCATTAGACAGCAAATTTAACTACAAATAAATAAATAAGTCAAACATTAAGGCTGCAAATTCAATACTAATGACATAATTTACCACTCTTTTGATGAAGATTGACTGATATGAAACCAAAAAAACATGTGAAACAAGAGTGTGAATGCCATACTGGGCGGTTTATTTTGTGGCTCTGGTGCAATACGAAATTTATGATAGTTTCGTAGAATTTCACAAATTTCTGCAGGGCGTAACCATCGATGTTGTGCTTCCCGAAGTATTTGTTCAATATCTATAAAAAATCACAACCATGTTAGATAATACTGAGATGAAGTTGAGTATGAAAGGCCAACAAGAGGGAAAAATAACAAAGAAAATATAAAAGGGTCAAGTTACTAAGTTTATGTCATACATGTCTTGACAACAAACTGTTATGCCATTAAATGACCCAGTAATAGTCAAGCTATTTCACAAAAGATAAGAAGAAATTAAAGATGTGAATGATAAGAGCAAGATACATCAATCATGATATTTAAACTATTCCCTCATTTGAAAAACAAGCTGTCATGATTGATCTATTATGCAATTAATATGTAGTATGAGGTCACAAAATACACTTTAAACCATATCTGAGCTGATGATGATAATGAGAAACAAGATACAGTTAAGGAATCATTTTGCTATTTCTGATAAAAAAAAATGAACAAGATACAGTTTTAAAATACAAATTAAACAAAAAGAAACTTATGTCATCATCACCATTACAAGCTAAAACATAATATTAAGTGTAGGCTTTTCCTTCGCTCTTCCTCCTTCCAAGGATAAAGGATTCAAAAGCATCACCACATTCCTCAATAAACATAAGCATCATTGAACCTCACCAAAGATAAACGAGAAAATATTTATCATTTCATAAGCTCAATCATTTTCACTGCTCAAGAAGCTTTTCCCTGTGATAAACATACAATAGCTCTAAAACAACATCAAGACATTGTATGCATCCATTAAAATGAGGCCAAAAATATTCATATTATAGAAATGCATGCAAACTAATATGCATTTGTTGAGAAATAGAAGTTTTTCCTTGTGATAAACCTGCTAATGGAGCCAATCCCCAGCAAAACGTAGAAGGATTTCCATAAACATACATTTTTACAATACAGTCCCAGGACTGGGCAGCCAGCAAAATTCTACATAATCATCAACAAAGAACCAAGCCTTCATGTTAATAAATTGTCACAAAAAATTATAGATCTTATATATTTTGTATGCTTGAGTTCTTACAAACCGTCTAGGGAAAACTAACTGTAGCAATAACTTGATGTAATAGGCACTCTAAATGGAACCATGATATATATTTGACTGATCACATACAAGTGAAATTAATTGTTTAGAAGACCATGATAAGAATACACTCCAAAAGAATCCAATAATTGAATACTACCATAACTAGTAAGACGGCAGTTTCTTTCATAAACCAAAATCCCCACCAAACCCATTCAATTATGTCCTTGAACATATGTGTACAGCAGTTCTGATCCTTACAGAGGCAAATAAAACATCATACACTCATGATTTTCAACCCCAAAAAGATTGTAGAATTTCTTCACCAGGAAGTATGGATGGTATGCTATAATTTAAGGATTTCATAAAAAATGTAACATTGTTCAGAGAAGATCAGTCACACTCAAAACTATTATGTTTACCTATAAGACACCCCAAGTCCCTACTATTTCCTCTATCACATGTAATAGCAAACTCTTAGAAATCAGCAGCTAAATCACAAGGTTTAATCCATGGGTTGTTCATCATCAACATTATCTTTTGCATCAAATACGATTGCATGTATCCTTCAATGATAACAGATTAGCCTGAACCCTGCTATGTCAGCTATTAGTTCAATCCCATCAGAAACAACAGTTTTCTACAAAGCTGTTTGTCTTTTAAAAAAATTTCTAATTTCTACCGAAACCCCAAACCGACTCTAGTTCTCTGGCCTAATATAAAGATCTCAACAGCATCGTCAACCTTACTCCTTGAGATAGTTTCATAGTGGGGTTTGTTAACCACTACAATCTTACTAGCAAACAGCCACAAGGGCTCTGGACTCGTAGCAAGGCCACAGCAGCTGCTTTACCATAAGTAATCATGCCATGAATCCTACCTGAGAAAACTGCAATCTCCCAATTGACTACTCATTGACCACTACAATCTTACCAACAACCAGCCAGAAGTGTTCCAGCCTCATAGCAAGCGCACAGCAGCAAAGCCAACTTAGACCATCATGCTAAGGAGGTTACTAGAGACGGTCGAGGATAGAGGTACTATTTGCTCTCTGGCTATTACAATCATACTAGAAACCAGCCCCAAAGGAGCCAACCATATAGCAAGGGCTCTCAAGATCTCACCAATTCAATCAAGCTTTATATAGAAGCTTAGAGCTCACATTGGTGGCACAGAGCCTTGCTGAAAACCAGTCCTGTGGGTTCAAGGCTTATAGTAGCTCTCAGAAGGTCTCACCAGTTTACTCAAGGCTAGCAATGAAGCTTCGGGATTATATAGGCTTGACAGGGTCTTGCAGGCAACTATAAGCTCACAAGAGAACACCAATGAGTTCAGACATCCCAAAGAGACAACTGCTCAAACCTCAATAGTCAGGCATAAAACCTCAATGGACAGAGGTTTGAAGACATGGGGCTTAATGGAAGCTCCAATGAATCTTTATTTGCAATTTATCATCATGTTAAATTTCCCATATTCTATGTAATTGGGTGGAAAGTAGGAAATATTAGTGATATCGGTGTGTTCCAAGTAAATAGCTTAGTTTATGGTGTTAGATTTTTTAATATTTAGAGAACCCAAAATATTAACATAATAGGGTTATAGCAGCCACGGTACACGAACCAAGAGAGATCTGCAATTTTATATCTACATCAAAACTGCGTTGAATTCATATAGAAATCGTTCTTTTGTTTGCACTTTATGGAGAACAAACAACCCTAAGTACTTCAATACTGATAAATTCCTGAATATTTATCAACCCTCCAAGCAGGAGAGAAATTGGTATAAGAAACAACATTAAGAACCACAAATTCTTCTACAAAGTCACCAGATCCAACTCATAAAAAAGAACTAAGACGTAACATAACGAGTCGATCACAAACAACAAAAGAATTCAAGAGTTCCTCACCTAACTGAGGAGTCAACCCCAAACGGCGACCGTCAGCCATGAAACAGACAGCTTGCTACAGCGCAACAGAAGATCCCCAGCTCGATCTCAAAAGCCTAAAGGGCAGGCACGGCATCGAAATCCGCAGTACAACTGAAGCAAAACGCCGGCCTTTCAACCACTTGGAAAGAAGGCAAAATATCAACAGGCTATTTTTTGCCGTGTGAGTCTTCCACGAGATCGGATTTCGAGATAGGATTTCTGTGGATTAATACAAAGATCAAGTCAGATCTTGACCATTTCGTCCTCTTTTTTTTCGGGAGGGGCTGAAATGGGAGGAAGGAGAGAAGCACGAAAGAGCTGTTTTGGTAACAAGAAATAGCGGAGAAGAGAGACTGTTGCTACCTTGGTTGATAAATTTTCCCTAAAAATACAAAGATTTGTTGGTAAACCTTGAAAATGAGCAGTAAAATAATGATGGCGATTTGGTTGACTTGCGGAGCATCCATGGTCTTTCTGACGTCTGGTGACCATAGGTGAGCATAAACTGCCGCTACGCGACGTCCTTTCTTTCGCTGAATATGTGTTTGTCGTAATGCCCCACTGAAAACGACTCGGAATCCCATGTGGCGAATGTAGGAAGCTCTTTCGTTATGTTTTTCTTTGAGTTCGTTTGTTGCTGTTAGAAGATAGTATTTTTGAACTTATAAAACTATTTCTTAAAAAAACGAGTAAAATAATAATAATATTTTTTAAAATTGTTTTATATCTACAAATAATTGAATGAGCATTTAAATTAAATCACATTATTGTACGGAAATTCTTAAAGGGCAATGCTTATAATTTAGAAGTATGAGGCTCACTATAGAATGTGTCAAATGGCTCCATTAAATGATTAAGAGCACAATATAATTGGGACTCTTAATAAGAAGAGGTGGAACATCCCTTTCAAGAAGGATAGGCTCACCAAAATATGTCTAACATAGATAGGAAGCTAATGCTTAAGTTAGGTGGAGGTTTAGGGTTATCAAAAGTAGATGAAGAGGCAAGACCAATAACCTTTAAGACTAAAGCAGAGGGGAATTATAACTAAAATGCATTTTTAATGTTGATGGAGAGTTATAGGGATAGGTATGTGAATTAATCACAATCAAGTAGAATGGTGCATGAATCTTCGGGTTGGAAACAAGTTTGAGTTTATAATAAGGCTTATGTCGTACATGTTCGGATTCCTTATCTATTCACAATAAATTCTTTGTCTAATTGTTGTATTTTAATAGAAAATTATTATCCTGACCATAGTGAGCAACATCCATGTCGTAAAGCCAATAATTACCTAAAAGAATACGTGATATATCTAAAAAGGATATTGCATAACTATCTAGTTTGGGGTCTATGTTAAGAGAGTTGTTATTTTGCATGTTTACATTCTTGCAACTTGTATTATTTTGATGATTTCAATTATTATTGTTTTGCATATATCTCCTAACACAATTTGGAATATTTATTTCTTGCTCTAGTGTGTACTAACATTTCAGGAAAATCAACTCCAATATATTGAAGACTTGTAATCAAATTCAACATGTTTTCATAATTTTTTAAATGAGAGGGAGTGATTGTAATTGGGTAAAAAATCACAAGTCCTAATCGTCCAGGACGACTTTAACATTCATCCCAGGACGAATATCTCTGTATTCTCACCATGGCCTATTCGTCCAGACGAAAAATAAGGTTCATCCCAGGACGATCTTCTCTATCTTGAAGCTTGCTCTGTTCGTCCAGACGAAAAATAATATTCATCCCAGGACGATCTTCTCTGTCTTGAAACTTGCTCTGTTCGTCCAGATGAAAAATAATAATTGTCTAAGGACGATCAGGACGATCTTCTATGTCTTGAAGCTTGCTCTGTTCGTCCAGACGAAAAATAATATTCATCCCAGGACGATCTTCTCTGTTCTGAAGCTTTCTCGGTTCGTCCAGAAGAAAAATATTATTCGTCCCAGGACGATCTTCTCTGTCTTGAGGCTCGCTCCATTCGTCCAGACAAAACCTATTCGTCCAAGGACAAACTGAACCGATATACGTCAGTTGGTTACGTCCTAAAAATTTTTGTGAACCGACTTATGTAATAACCGTTTCGTACCGGACGAACTTGGTTCATATGGGACGAATAGCATGTACGAAAATATTTCGTACCAATATGCATAAGGTTCGTTTCTGACCATTTAAGTAAAATCGTTCAGGACGATCCACGATCGTACGGGACGATCCACTGCGTATAAAATTGAAAACTTGCTGTTTTTGGACGGTTTTTCTTGTCTTTTGTATAAGTAGTCCAAATTAGACTGCCACCCAATCTTTTTGTCATTTGATCTCGTGCCTATTGAGAGAAAAGTCAAGGAGAGAGTGTAAGAGAGCATTCAAAGGAGGATTCCTACCACTGGAGTGTGAAGACTTCACTTTGTGTTTAAAGGTAAGAATCTCTACTTATGAATTGGGATTACTTCACTCTTTTCTTTCTTCCTTCTAGATTTCTTGTGATAAGATCTGTCAAGGAGATCTGGTTCGCTGCCGACATTTGGAGAGTGTGAACAGCCGAAGGGTTCACTGCCTACACTTGGAGAGTGTGAACAGCCGAAGGGTTCTTTGCCCACACTAGGAGAGTGTGAAAGGACGAATGGTTCTCTGCCCACACTAGGAGAGTGTGAAAGGACGAAGGGTTCTCTGCCCACACTAGGAGAGTATGAAAGGACGGACGGTTCTCTGCCAACACTGTAGATTGTGTAAAAGGACGACGGTTCTCTGCCGCACCGGGTAGTGGTGAAAAGAGTGTTTGTAAAGGCTTCTCCGCCTTGCTGTGGGTGCAAAAGGAGAGACACTATTGGTATTAGTGCAATACTCAGAGGGTGCCTTTGAGGAGTGGATGTAGGTCTGGTTTAGACCGAACCACTATAAATCTTGTGTCATTTACTTTACTGCTTTTTATTTTTCGCATTTTTCTTTTGTTTAAAAACTCTGTGGTTGAAAAACTTTTTCTAAAAATTTAATAAAAATTTTCAATTCGGTTCAACACATTTTCAAAGAGGGTTCATTTTTAAAAATACCCCCTTCTTGGTAGCCTTGGGACATTAACTTAGGTCTAACAACCTATTCACTAGACTCAACAGTCTAGGCATCTAATGCCCATTAGGTAGGAAATGTTATTTACCTAAATAATATTGAATGATGTAGAATGTGGCTAAAGCTAGTGGATATGTTATTCATTGTATTGCCACTGTTAATAACTAACATTTATCTTTTCCAACCATATGTGGTATTTTTTTGGGTGATTATTATACTTTTAACTTTAAATAACATAATTGATAGAGATTTTATAGAGTTAGTGCAATGCAAGCATAAAGTACATAAGACAAAGTATTGCATTAAGATTCTAGATCCTTGCAAGTATGAGCCACCGACATGACATGTCATATCGTGCTTAATGGTGACAGACCAAGCCCATGATAAAAGTTTTAGGGACTTTTCATATTTCTTCAAATTAAAAGACAACAGAACTTCAAATTTACTTCTCGTTAGCAAAAAATAAACTAATCCAAAATTTTCTTTTCATTTATCATCAAAATGCATATACAACGACACCTACATACTAAAGTGCATGACTACAAACAAAATAGAGCAAACAAATAAATAGGCATGACTGCACAAAAATCATAAATTAAAAAAAAAAAACATATATGGACTCAAACAAATCAGAACTTGGGACCACAACTACTCAACTGGCTTTTTCTCCTTCCCTTGACATGAAAATAGAATGCAGAATATGTGTGAGCCAATATAGCCTAGCAGGTCACATCTACAAATCTAAATTTGTAATATTTATTTCATTATACATTTAATTAAACTTTAAAAGTTGTTAATAACAATTCATTATACCGAACAGAATATTGCTTGTATTTATCAAATTAAATAAACAATGTAGGAAAAGTAAATAAACAAGTACTATGTATATCATCCCCTAGGCCCTTATATCAAACATCGAAAACATATATAAAAAATTAGGCCCTTATGACTCATTATACTAGCACATCAAAAAATAGGTGGTTATGACTCTCAATGATTAGTACATATAAGAAATTTAGGACCTTATGACTCTGTATATGCTTAGCACTATATCTTCATCCAACATTAGAGCTTCAAAGAATCATATATTTTAAATAGATAAGTATATACATCATTACATTATAGTAAAAGAAATCCAAATAATCCAATTTCAAAAATTCATATAATGCTTTATCAGTAGGCAACAAATTCAACGATTAAACAAAATTTCACAGTTTCAAAGTTTTACAAAATTATTAGGGATTTCTCATAACACTATTTTGAAAGCTTTAATTATAGTACAATATTATTTTATAGGATTATAATTATTTTTTTTAATTAGATAAAATAGTGCACTTTCAATTTACCTAGCAAAATGTTTTTAAAAAATTACCTAAATATTCTAAATAGTTGTATCTAAAGCATTCATAAAGTTACAACATAAAAATTTAGTGAGTGTAAAGTTATCCTCATTTTTATGCTACAAAATTATAATTTGAATCAGAATAATAAAAAAAAATTATATTTTTTGAAAATTGATACAAGTGAAATATAACATACATTGATCTGAAAAACATTTAGAACTGGACTGATAGTGAAAAATGGATCAGATTCATCAAAATCTATCTTTCTCTCTCTAGGATTCTCTCTCTATCTCTTTAATTAGCTGTTCTTAGAAATGGGGGAATGTGTTTTGGAAAAATGTAATTGAAATAGATTTTAATATTTTATTAAAAAAAATTTTGGCATCATGGTGCTCGATGCTATAATGTTGAAGCCTTGAATTATTTTTGTAAAAGGATTGAGAGCTCAATGTTGCAGCGTCGCCTACCCTGACGCAATGGCACTCCCAAGAGAAAATTATTAGTTTTTTTTTTTTCATTCATGCATATAGACCCCTAGGGCCTACTTCATAACATATTTAGACTCTCACATGCATATAAAATATTTACAAACACATGCAAGAAGTTTAAATACAAAAATTTTAGTGAATTACATTTACAAGACTGATTCAGAATAAGTACAATTGCATATTATTTTATCAATTATTATTATCCTTCCCTTAAAAAAATATTATCCTCAAAATTTTAAAATTCAAATCAATAAAATAGAGTGTGATACAATTTTTTTTTTTGGTTAAAACCCATGAAGGGGCCTACGCATTAATAATTAAAAACAAATATAAGGTCCTTAAGGGATACCAGCAGCTCTCTAATGCTCGAATGAGCTACAAAACAAAGCAAAAGAAAACCTATGAGCCAATAGTCTCCACTAATTAAAAACACAAGACGACCTAGTAACATGCTAATGATGCTATAGATAAGCATCCAAAAAAGAAAGATATAAATATGAGAATTAAGGTCAATTTTTCTGCAAAAGAACTTGATCACTGCCAAAAGCACCTCCACCTGAAATTCAAAGGGGCTACAAAACAACAGACTATAGCAGAGAAAAACAAAGGTGAACCAAAAGGAATTACCAAAATTAAAGGTATAACGAAAGATTGTTGAGATAATTGTTGTTTAGACATGTTTGATATTCTTACAACTTGTATGTTTTTTATGATTCCAAATATTATTGATTTGATTATTATTTCTCTTAACATATCTTTGTAAGAGTTGTTTTGCTCTTGTGTATACTAACATTTCAGGAAAATCATACTCTGGATTATTGAAGACTTAAAATCAAGATCAGTTTATAGTATATTATAAATTGAAGTCTGTATTTTTTATTTTATTGAGTCTGAGAGAGTGTGATTGTAATTGAGTAACTGAACACACACACACACACCGAGGGAGAGTTTTAAAATTCATATTTTTAAACTGATTGTACAATATGAAACTAGTTCGTACGGGGCGATCTGATCAATTATTTTCCCTCACGAGCAATAGAGTGAATAGAAATGACCCAAAATTTTTCTATGTAAAGATCGTATGGACGATATTTTTTGTTCGTATCGGGACGATCAGAGCTCTGTTTTGTTCTCGAACGAATATCATACAGATGATATTTTTCATTCATATCGGGACGATCGGCTCTAATTCGTTCTCGAATGAAGATCATACGAACGATATTTTTCATTCATACCGAGACAATCGGCTCTAGTTTGTTCTCAAACAAAGTTTGTATGAATGATATTTTTCATTCGTACCGAGATGATGCCCTCTGGTTCATCCTCTAACGAAGTTTGTACATACGATATTTTTTGTTCGTACCGGGACGATGCCCTCTGGTTCGTTCTCTAACAAAATTTATATGGAAAATATTTTTTAATCGTACCCGGACGATGGGCTCTGGTTCATCCTCAAACGAAATTCGTACGGATTATATTTTTTTGATCATACCGGGATGAAGGGCTCTATTTTGTATTTGTTCATTTCATCATGACAGTTCGTACTTATACACTTTGAAATTTCTTCTGTTCGTACTGATCAATGATCAGGTACGAAATAATTTCGTATCGATTCATAATGGATTCGTACGCAACAGTTTTTAAACTGTTTGTACGTATGAAATTGGATCGTACGGTACAATTGTGGATGGTCAAATTTGAAATTTTCAGTTTTCTGAATAGCTTTTCATATCTTTTCTATAAAAGGTCTACTAAAAATTGACACTTAATCGTTTTGTCATCTGGTCTTCATGATTTGAAAAGAGTAATTGAAGGAGAGAGTGTGAGAGAGTGTTTGAGAGAGATTTCTTCCTAATTTAGCGTGAAGGGTTTACAAGGTTACTCAAAGGTAAGGATCTCTGTGTGCGATTTATATTTCTTCACTTTTTCTCTTATCTTTCTATATTGCTCGTGTGAAGATCTTTCAAGAAGATCTGGTTCTCTGCTGACACTTGGAAAGTGTGAACAGTCAAAGGTTCTATGCCTACACTTTGAGAGTGTGAATAACCGAAGGTTCTCTGCCAACTTTTGGAGAAGTGTGAATAGCTGAATGTTCTCTGCCTACGCTTAGAGAGTGTGAACAACCAAAGGTTCTTTACCTATACTTTGAGAGTGTGAACAACCGAAGCTTCTCTTCCTACACTTGGAGAGTGTGAATAGCCGAAGTTTCTCTGCCTACACTTGGAGAGTGTGAAAGGACAAAGGTTCTCTTCCTACACTTGGAGAGTGTGAACAGTCAAAGGTTCTCTTCCTACACTTGGAGAGTGTGAATAACTGAATATTCTCTACTTACACTTGGAGAGTGTGAAAGGATGAAGGTTCTCTGCCTAAACTTGGAGGGTGTGAAAGGATAACAGTTCTCTACTACATCAGGGATTGGTGGAAGAGAATTTTATAAAGGCTTTTCTTTCTTGCTGTGGGGGAAAATGGATAGTTACATTGGTAATAGTGCAATACCTGAAGTGAAAGACTTTAGGAAGTTGATGTATGTCGTGTTTGACCGAATCACTATAAACCTTTGTGTCTTTTTATTTCTATTGCTTTAATTTCTGCAAGTTTATTTTTCTATGGTTGAAAAATTATTTTAAAATTTTAAACTCAATTTGCTATGAATTTTTAATCGGCTTCTCACTTTTAAAATCCAAGAAGGTTTAAACTTTAAAATTACCAATTCATCCCCCTCTTGATTAGGCTTGAGACATAAGCTTAGGTTTAACAACCTATTCTAGATTTAATAAGTTTCAACAAGTGGTATAAGAGCAGTGTTTCAAATTCATAGGTTTATACTACTTTTTGATTAACGAGCATGGCTACTTTTGGAAACTGAAACACACTTGAAGGGTATTCGATCACTAGACCTCCTTTATTTGATAACATTCCTTTCAATTTTTAGAAAATATGCATGTCTACATTTTTATATTCTTTAGATTATCGTATGTGGATCTTAGTACACGAAAGGTATACACAACCAACTAGATTAGTTAATGGCATTAAAGTTGAAATTCCCTTTGCAGAATGAACTGTAGAACAATGTGACTTTATACAACTCAATACTAAATGTTTAAATAGTTTCTATTGTGCACTTAAATATGAATACTACATGCGAGTTTCCACTTGCAAAAGCATAAGAGACGCCAACAGTGGAATAGAGGAAAATTCATAAGAATGTCAAGGTTTCAAATGATGTGATTTGCTATGAATACAAGAAACTCAGACATGTAAAATCAGACTACCCAAAACTTAAAGCCACTCTTAGTAAGGAGAAGGCAGAGGAGAAACTAAAAGAGAAGAAGGACAAGAAGAAATTTCAAAGAGCTTTTTGGACGGACTCAACTTCAGACTCGTCAGAAATTGAAAAGGAGGAGGAAGTCATCAACTTGTGCTTGATTGCTTATAATCTTGATCAATCAGATCAAGAAGAGGTATGTGACTTAACCTATGTTAAACTTTTAGAAGTTTCTGAAAGAATTCATGACGCATATATGAAGTTAAAGAAAATGCATGATGTTACAAACATGTTTTTTTATTATGATTTTGATGATAGCAAACAAAGCTTGTTTCACTAGAAGATAGCAAACAAAGCTTGTTTCACTAGGAAATCGGGACTAGCTCAAGATGGGGTAGATTAGGGTTGAGTCAGTCTGTAATTTTATTTTTCCCTTCTTGAGTCAATTGTAATCTTTGGTGTGACTAATGTAAAGTAACCCTACACACACACACTTGAGAGACTTAGAATTTTTGTTTTTACTCAAACCGGCCAGGATGATATTTACATCAGCCTGGACGATCGGGCTTAAAACATAAAATCTAATCAGGGGTTCTTAATTAAGGCAGCCGTCATTAGCAAATTAGCCTGGACGATACGTGTATCGACCAGGAGGATAGGCTCAAAACAGAAAGAAATTGTCACCATAAACAATTAAGGTATTCTGTATTTTTGGTAATCGGCCAGGACGATCTAGGATCGGCCTGGACGATATTCATAAATTATGTCTTAATTGATCAGACAATCAAGGCAGTAATTAAGGATGATTGATACAATCACATCGTCCTGGATGATATCAGGATCGACCGGGGCGATCTAGTCAAAAAACCTTAGTTACTCCTGGACGATCTGAATCGGACAACTTGAATTCAGGGCGATGCTCTAGATGATTTTCCTCATATTTGAACTGATCGGTCGGGATGATCGTGAGATTGTCCTGGAAGATCAAGCCAATTTTCAATCATCCAGTTTGCATTTAGGGCGATGCTCTGGCTGATCTCATGGGATTTGTACTGATCGGCCATGACGATTTCCATATCATCCTGGACGATATAGTCGACAACTTGCAATTAATGAGCTCCTTTGAAGCTCTTCTATTTAAGAGCT
>NW_021319889.1:727015-733543 GCF_001605985.2 Dendrobium catenatum | reverse complement strand
ATTTCTAAATCGGTTAAAGGGAGAAAACACCGTTGATAGTTTCCCTCCCTCTAACCTCTTTTGGTGATATAATTTTCTTTTCTAAAACAAAAAGTCTATCTCATTTTAACAAATGATTTTTGAAAATAAGATCTTTTTTTCTTCTTGTTACAAAAATCTATCTTATATATATGATCCAAAGTTCTTATATATCCTTTAAGTTAATTGAAATCTTGTCGTTGCACTTATCATATGATTTTGATTTTTACTTTGTGGCTTATTCTTCTCTATGTTAGAAAGAGAGCCCCTCTTCTCTAATATCTAGAAGATATAATCACAACTAAGAACTTTTTTAAAGGGTTTGTTAAAGAGTTTTTAGCTTGTAAAAATTAAAAAGAAAAGAGGCTAATGACGCCAAATTGAAAAGAAAACTATATACACAAATGTGTATCAAAAATAAAAAAATGCTCAAAAAGCCAATCAAAGTGACAAGAGGCATAAAATGAGCCCACTAAATACAAGCTACCATCTCTTTTTAAAACTTTTAAAACTTAGAAGGACATATGGGTTATTTGATATTTTCAAAGGCTTGATTTCAAATTCCATGAAAGAGACAAATTACTTTGGTATACTATTTTATAAGATATTTTATTTGTAACCAAATTTTGAATGGATCTTCTTTTTATCCAATTTATTCTGAGTTAGACCTCTTATTTTCAAAAGATAATTTTTATCCTAAAAGAAGTCCGAGGTAGGGTAAACAAGATTGGATTTTCTACCATTTTTAGATTATGACATTATTAACTCATTGATCTTTCAAATCTTTAAAATTTAAATTATTTGGGAAATTTGTCATATGCTTGCCCTACTAAAAACCAAAAAAAAAAAATCGTTTCTTTTTTGTGTTTGTTTTTGTTTTATTTTTGTTTTGTTTTCTTTTTCGTTTAAGGTTTTTACTGATCATCTCCATCTTTCCTTGATTTTCAATATTCTTGTGACATCGTCCTGGTCGATTCCTATATCGTCCTGGATGATAGGACAATTTCTTCAAAATTCCTTATGTTGAATCTTTTCTGAGCTTTCTGTAACACATCATCCCGGACGATCCATTATCGTCCTGGCCGATATGATCAAGCTCTATTACAATCCTTTTTCTATCGTCTTTGCCGATAAAATTTTCGTCTTGGCTGATGCATTTATGGTCATCATCCTGGCCGATACACTAGATCGTCTTGGATGATCCACGTGTCAGCACGTTTAAATCCTTAAAATTGGCCCCAGACAATCCATTATTGGACAGTTGTCCTGCCGATCCACTATTCATCCTGGACGATACACGTGGCACAGATTTAAAACATTTTAACTTCATCCGGTACGATCAATTATTGTGCATCATCCTGGACGATACACCTGATCGACCCAGACGATCTACTTTTTCAACGGTCGTCCGGCTCGACTCCTTGGGACGATCGCCTGTGTCTAATCGTCCTGGCCGATATCTGATCGGCCCGGCCGATCGGACCGCCTTTTTGACTAATCAGTCTGTACGCAGTAATCCGTTTCTTTAAATTCAGGCCATTCCAGCCATTGTTTTCACCTCAACCTTCTTCTTCTCTTGTGTTTTCTTACTGGTTTCTTACTATGGTTGGTGGGAAGCGAGTCCGACAAACTTCTGGGAGTTCTTCGAGGGCTAGGAATGACCCTCATTTTAGGGAGGTAGAAGATGAAGCTGCTTACCATCGATATAAAGAATGTGGAATAACTGTCTCCAGAGTCATCAATCCTGTTCACCTTTCGTATCCGGTAATGGATCTTTTTGCTCACACTTCTCTTTGTTTTATTCTTTCTCTCATTGTCCCCTTTCATTCTGAGCTTCTTCATGAATTCTTCGCAAATCTTCGCATAAATCCTACTTTCACAGCCCTGACCTCCTATGTGAATCGACGCCTAGTCGAAATCACATATCAGGACTATGTTGAACTATTGCAACTATCCACAACCGGGGATAAGCTGCATATAATCGTATCAGATCCTGACTTTGACTGGTCCATGATGGCAAATCATTTCCTTCGCCAGATCAATGCACCTTTTCATGTTGGAGAGACTAGCTCTTTAGTCAATTATGCTAGGACAATTCAGCATGCCCTTCGAACCTCCATTATTCCAAAAGCTGGGGACCGAATCCACATTACACCTCTTCTTTCTCTGACTACTTTTTACATCATGGCTCATAGAGAATTTAATACTGATGGCTTAATTTTTTGGTACATTGATTATTTAACCACAATCTGCGATCCAGGTCATAAGAGGAAACCCAATCTGACTTTAGGACACCTCATAGCCTATGTCCTTGAAACCAAATTTCAACTTCAATATCCTACTCCTCCTAACCTCCCAACTCTCTTCTACTCAAACAGTTCCTTTAATACCCTTCACAGTACTCATCTCCACCCAGGGGATGAGGAACATCGGGGGGCTGAGGAGGAGGCTCCCGTTTCTGCTCCCGTTCCTGATCCTACTCCTCTTCGACAGTACTCACAGTTTGACCAGTTTGTGGAAAGATTTGATCATAGGGAGACCCGTTTCGATGCTTACATTGCTGCACAGGTGCAGCAACATTCTGAGGACATTGCCCGCTACGAGCAGCACCGTACAGAGGACTTAGCCCGTTTTGACAGCTACATTACTCACCAGCAGCAGCAGCACGACCAGGACATAACCTGGTTCAATGCTCAGTTTACTACGCTAGCTAGCTACTTTCAGCAAGCTCCACCACCTCCACCTCCATCTGATGATCAGGATCCCTCATTTTTTTAGTTGTAGTTTCTATTTTATGTGGATTGCTTCCTATTTCTGTCTTGTGTTTTTTTCTTCATTATTATTTTTTTATTTTCTCCTCCTTTTTGAGATGTCAAAAGGGGGAGTAGTGTGTTTATACTTGCTCTTGATTAGTATATTTATACTTGCTCTTGTTTAGTATGTTTGTACTTGATCTGGTAAAAACTTGTTTAGTTAGAATTAACTTTTGATATATTTTCCATCATAAAAAGGGGGAGATTATTACAAACATATTTTTTTTATTATGATTTTGATGATAGCAAACAAATCTTGTTTCACTACGACTGCTTTTTTCTATTGACTTTTCAAGACTCAAAGATCGAATGGAAATCGGAACCAGCTCAAGATGGGGTAGATTAGGGTTGAGTCAGTTTGTAATTTTATTTTTCTCTTCTTGAGTCAATTGTAATCTTTGGTGTGACTAATGCAAAGTAACCATACAGACACACACTTGAGAGACTTATAATTTCTATTTTTACTCAAATCGGCTAGGACGATATTTATATCAGCCTGGACGATCGGGCTTAAAACAAAAAATCTAATCAGGGGTTCTTAATTAAGATAGTCGTCATTAGAAAATCGTCCTGGATGATACGTGTATCGGCCAGGATGATAGGCTCAAAATAGAAAGAAATTGCAGCCATAAATAATTAAGGTATTCTGTATTTTTGGTAATCGGCCAAGACGATCTAGGATCGGCCTGGATGATATTTGCAAATTATGCCTTAATTGATCAGACAATCAAGGCAGTAATTAAGGATGGTTGATACAATCACATCATCCTGGATGATATCAGGATCGGCCGGGACGATCTAGTAAAAAAACCTTAGTTACTCCTGGATGATCTGAATCGAATAGCTTGAATTCTGGGCGATGCTCTGGACGATTTTCCTCTGATTTGAACTGATCGGCCGGGACGATCGTGAGATCATCCTGAAAGATCAAGCTAATTTTCAATCATCCAGTTTGCATTCAGGGCGATGCTCTGGCTGATCTCATGGGATTTGTACTGATCGGCCATGACGATTTCCATATCGTCATGGACGATATAGTCGGCAACTTGCAATTAATGAGCTCCTTTGAAGCTTTTCTATTTAAGAGCTCTTGTTCAATATTTTTGAACATCCTTGGATGCTGTCCTGACCTGAGAAAACCTAAAAGAGAGAGAGAGAGAGAGAGAGAGAGAGGGAGAGAGCCCTCTCCCCCCCCCCCCCCCCCTCTTAGTTAGCCTTAGGCTAGTTCTATAGGGCTTATCCCTAACAAATTTTCACATGCTAGTCTTAGCTTAGAGTTACAAGAATTGCAAAAAGAATATAAAATTCTTAGGAAAAATCATGCATTAATTGATAATAATAACATGAGCTTACTTAATGAATTTGATGATTTGAATAAGAAAAATAAGATTTTAAATTTATCCTATACTAAATTGGAAAAAAAAATTATTAATTTTAAGGATGAATCAAAGAGTGAAAAATATCATTTGAATTATAGCAAGAATATTCTAAAAGATATGAATATATTTTTAAAATTAAAAGTACAAGCTCTCGAAGAAAATAGGAAACCCCAAATACTTGATGATTTTATAAATCCTATTTTGAAGATAAAATTTTTAAAACCCAAGAATAGATAGAGAAGTTATAGAAGATTAAGAAATCCATTTTCTGGAGTTAAATGTTATAGTTGTGAATTGTTTGGACATATCTCACACACTTGTACGTTAGATAGAAAAACCCATTTAGTGTGGAGACCAAAGATGCATAAACCTAGACATATCAAATATGTATTTGTTTTTAAATTGCCAAAAGGTGAACGCAAATTAGTTTGGGTTCCCAAGTCTAACATTTGATGATTTTGTAGACACGCTCTCATATAAGGCCTCATGAGAGCATTTGGTACCTAGACAGTAGTTGCTCAAAGCATATGACTGGAGATACTAAGTAATTTATATCGCTGAAAGCCATAAGTAGAGACAGGGTTACACTTAAAGATAATACCACTAGGAAGGTTTTTCGATCAGGTATTTTTAAAAACTTGCAAAACTTTTTTATTGAAAATGTGCTACTTGCTGAATGTTTAAAGCATAATCTTTTTAGTATTAGTCAGCTATGTGATAAAGAATACAACATTAAATTTTTTCCTACTAGCTGCATATTAGGTCTAAATGATAATGATATTTTGTATAAAAAGGGTAAATAATGTTTTTATATAAGATTTGAATTGTATTTCAATTCCTAATGTTTTTTATTTGAAAATTATTTCTGATGAATCATGGCTTTAGCATATGAGAATTTGTCACTCTAGCATAAAAAACTTTAGGAGAATTACTCAAAAGAATTTAGTGATAGGTATATCAAAACTAGACTTTACTAAGGATCACCTTTGCGATGCATGCCAGTTAAGAAAATAGGTGAAGTCTTTTTTTCAGTCCAATAAGGATTTTAGAACTATTAAGCCTTTAGAGATTTTACATATAAATCTTTTTGGACCAGTTGGAACTGTGAGTCTAGGAGGGAAGATATATGGATTTATTATAGTAGATTATTTTTCAAGATTTATTTGGGTTAAGTTTTTATATCATAAAAGTGAATTATTTGAGAAGTTTAGAGATTTTTTGACTTGGATTCAGAGAAAACTAGGATATGATATTTTAATAATCCAAAGTAATTACGACGGTGAATTTAAAAATGAAAGATTTGAAGATTTTTCTAAAAAAAAAGAAATTGATCATAATTTTTTAGCACCTAGAATTCCTCAGCAGAATGGGATAGTTAAAAGGAAGAACAGAACATTAATAGAAGCCGCTCGAGCCATGTTGACAAAATATTCACTTCCTAAATATTTTTAGGCTGAAGTGGTTAGCATGACATGTTATATTTTGAAAAGGGTGAATATGAGATCGAATTTGAATAAAATACCCTATGAGTTACTTAAGAGGAGAACACCTAATTTGTCACATTTTCATATTTTTGAATGTAAGGTGTTCATACACAATAATGAAAAAATCTACCTTAGAAAAATTTGATCAAAAATCATATGAAGGAATTTTTCTTGGATACTCTAGTGTTGGAAAATCTTATTAAGTATTTAACAAAAGAACTTTGGTAATTGATGAGACCACACATATTGTGTTTAATGAATCTGGAGTTTTGGAAGAGCTAATTTTAGAAAATGATGAGATAAAAAATAACTCTCAAAAGATTGAGAAGATTGCTTTGGATGAAAAGCATGAGATAGAAAACTCTTTGCCTAAAGATTTGAGATTTTCTAAAACCCATCCAAAGGAATTAATTATAGGTGAACCTAGTGAGGTTGTTAGGAGTAGGCATAGATTAGGCAAAGAAGTCAATCATTCAGCCTTTATTTCTATGATTAAACCCATAAATATTGATCAACCACTTTCGGATGAATTTTGAATTTTAGCAATGCAAGAAGAATTAAATTAATTTGTAAAAATAAAGTTTGGGAGTTAATTGCAATGCTAAATGATCAAAGTGTAGTTGGGACTAAGTGGGTATTTAAGAATAAAATGAATGGCTTAGAAGTTATTGTTAGAAATAAGGCTAGATTGGTAGCTAAAGGGTATAATCAGATTGAATGCATTGATTTTGAGGAGATTTTTGCCTCTATAGCGAGACTTGAAGCAATTAAGGCTTTATTAGCCTTTGCCTATTTTAGAGGATTTAAATTGTATCAAATGGATATTAAAAGTGT
>NW_021319889.1:667544-726915 GCF_001605985.2 Dendrobium catenatum | reverse complement strand
ATAGGGCTGCAAACGAACCGAGAGCCGAGCCGAGTATGTGAGTGTTCATGTTTGAGTTCATTTATAATTAGCTTGTTCAAGTTCGGTTCATGTTTGATTCGAGCTTTTATGGTTTGTGTTCATGTTTGATTCGTTTAATTTGAGAGTGTTCATGTTTGGTTCATGTTCAGTTCATGTTTGATTCATTTAATGCTTATCGAGCTTTAAACAAACAAGCCTTAACGAGCTATGTTCGTGAACATATTTAACAAATAATATATTGAACAAACAAACATTAAATTTGTTCACGAACATCTTAAACAAACAATCTAGCAAACATACAAATGCGAAATGTATTTTGTTCAGAAAATTAAATTTATAATAAAATTAGTTGTCTATTTAAAATGAAAATATGATTAATCTATATGAATATATTCTTAAAAGAAGCTTACTTGTTGCATTTCTCTCCATTCGAGCTTTTATTGAGCTTTTTATCGAGCTTGTTCACGAACTTCAAATGATGTTGTTCGTGAACATAAATGAACTGAACACATTAGTGTTCAAGCTTGTTTATTTAAGGATCGAGTATTTAAAATGTTGTTCAAGTTTGTTTGTTTAATTAGTTAAACGATCACAAACGAGCTTTAATTGAACCAAGCATCGAGTAGCTCGTCGAACGATTGGTTCGTTTGTAGCCCTAGTTGGGCATGTTATAAGAGCATGATGACTAAAGATATTAGTAATAATATCATCATAGGAAAAATATAGTATGTTATATGATATTATGTCATGTGCATGCACACATACATGCATGCATGTGTTCACTATAAGAATGAAGTTCATTACTGTGGTTGTGTTAGGAGTACTATTTGGTAGTCTTCGAACACTAGCGTGATAATGATTAAGATTCATGTCATAAGATCTCATCTAGGGTTTAGTAATTTTTAAATATAGTTTAATCGAGCGTCCCAAACTTACTAGAAGTCGTTAAAAATTGGGGTTCATGATGAGGAGGATTATATAAAATTCCTCAATGAATTAAGCGCACGGATTGTTAGCATTGGTTGTCATCCAACCAAGCTAAATCATTACAAATGAGGCCAAGTGTTAGAGACTTTAAGTACTTATGGTAGAAGAGGTTGAGATAAATTGACGAATAACTTTTAACCTATTTAAATTATTCACAAGAGTATTACTTGGTTTGAATGGTGAAAAGTCATTTTCTTGAGAAATAGAGAGAGGGCACACACATTCGAGGTTATAAAAAGACCATTTAGATCCTATTTATATATCTCTTCTACAATTTAAATTAAATGAATAAAATTCTTATATATATACATATATTTCAAATATTCAATCAATTAAACAAGAGATGTGACATTTAATTTCTAACAAAGCACAAGCCACAAAACTCCCACACCCCCGAAGCACACTCACATGTCAAGTCGCATCACTTGTTTTTTTACTACGAAATAGAGCTAGTCACACAACTCACCTTGGTCTGTTGGTTGGGAGCTTAGGCTACCAACTAAGAGATCTTAGCTTCGAGTCTTAATATGCGATGTGTGTATGAATCTGTCTTAATTGGCTTAAACATCCCAAAAAAAAATAGAGTTGGTCTCAATATCATAGCTATCTTTTGTGCTTTCCTTGTCAAATGAAATATAGCAGCCTGCCCTAACTTCTTATTCTAAATTATTATGCAGCTCACCTTGATCTGTACTTTATCTTTATCGCTTGGAGTATATGAATTCTCTGCATAGTTTGTGGGGATGGTGCTGCAGCTTCTTGTAAGTACTATTCTCTTTATGTGCAAACATTTTATTTTGAATGTTTGGTGGGATGTTCTGTTTGGTGTATATTAAGCGCTAATTAAAGACTTTGATTGATTATTTGAGGTGGTTAGCTTTCCTCTCAGCTGCCATATTCCATTTTCCTGATTGATAGATACAGTAATGCCTTAGAGATTTGCCTCTCAATGGATGGCAACAAAGTTTTGATAAGTTTTTTTTTTTCATAAAAATATTGGTGCTACTGTGGGTGCATGTGCAATTTTGATATGGTAGTTAGAACACGACAATGTTCTTTGTCTTATTTCTTTTTTATAATTATTGTTACTATTGATTTATGAATCTTGATTGAAGAAGTAGATGATGAGTGTGCTGTAGATTGAGCTTCCTTTTAGAAATCATTTAAAATTTTACCGTTATGTTTTTTTTTTTTTTATTTAAATTTTCTTGAATATATGCAAGATATATATGACCGAATTCAGAATCTCATTTGTTTGTACTTGTTTGGATTTTGAATGCGTTTGTTTGATTACCAGGCCTGCAGGTTGCTGAGTACTTCTGAAACTTTATTTTTGTTCAATGATGAAAAGCCTTTGTTTGTGCGTTTGCCATTAAAGGAGAGGAGAGCTCTGTTTCTTCTTGGAATATTACTCTGAATCATGCATATATCTTTTCAGAAACACTTCATACGCCTCATTTAAGATCATTAAGAGAGCATTATCGGCAAGGTAAGCACATAGTATTATTATCAAAATCCAGTAGCATTCAAGAACATCGTAGCATTATTTCAAAGATTCTTATCTTTCTCCCCACCCCCGTAAATCTGCCAGTGGTCAAGTGCAACATCTTCATGATGTAATTTTTTTTTTTTTATACTCTCTACTCTTCTTAGGATGACTCACACTACTAGATATATACGTAGTTTGTTATTCTCGGATAATAGATATTTTCTTTGGGATGACTCAAAAATAGATATAGATCTCTTAATCAAATTACTATTGTTGCGGGCTAGAATATACACGGAGATAGAGTTATAATACTGTGTCTTAGCATTGTATGGATATCCGGCTCACACATAGAGTACACAATATTTTTTACGTGGAGAACCCTGTAAAAGGGGAAAAATCACAGAACCTTGCCCAGTTGAAATGATTCCACTAGTGTTTGAGTAGATTATAGTGGGTTTATTCTCCCTCGAGGGCGATCAGATTATAAGTGTCAACTATATGGTTGAAGTCGGGGGTAGATGAAAGTCTGATGTCACATAGTGGTCCGAAAGAATTCCGATGTTACAAGGAAGTTTGGGCGTCTATTGGTAGTCCGATGGTTATTTGATAGAAGTTCGGTGTAAGGAGGTGGTCTGGTGGAACTTCGGGCATCAAGTGGTGGTCCGGCGGAACTCCAGCCCTCAAGTTGTGGTTCGGTGGAACTCCGGTGTCAGGTGGTAGTTCAACGAAACTCCGGGTCTTAAGTGGTGGTCAAGCAAAACTCTAGGCCTTACTAAGGGGTGGTCCAGCGAAACTCCGAGCCTTAAGTCGTAGGTGGAAGTCCGAGCCTCCAGTGGTGGTCCGGGGTGGTTCGGCAGAACTCCGGTGTCGGGTGGTGGTCCAGCGAAACTCCGGGCCTCAAGTGTTGGTCCGGCGAAACTCCGGGCCTCAAGTGGTGGCCCGGCGAAACTCCAAGACTCAAGTGGTGGTCCAATTGAACTCCAGGCTTCAAGTGGTGCTCTGGCGGAACTCCAGTGTCAGACGGTGGTCCGACGGAACTCCGAGCGATGGTCGAGGAGGAGCAAGGAGGCAAGAGAAATCTTCGATCTATCTCTCTTATTTTCTTTGACTTGGGGTCTCTTTTCAAGAGAAAAGAGGGGTTTATTTATAAAATTCCTAGAGTGGTATAACTCGTAAATAGGAGGAAGATCAATGGTAAATGGGGAGTGCTTTGGATGGACGGCCGATGTTGAATCCCTTGATTGTTGACTATTCTTTAGACATTTGAAGGTCTTAATGATGTCATAATTCCATGATCTTAGGATCGTTGGATTTTTCTAGTCAATCCACTCGATTTGAATATAAGCATGTCATGTTTGGTAATCCAAATTGTTATTTGAACCTTCCAACAACGCTTCGGGTCCTTGATTTGGACCCATTTGAGCTTAGATTGAGTCGTATTTGGTGTCGTTGGGTTTGTAATTCCGAGACGTTCAGTTTGACTATTGGTGTAGGAACCTGCACAGAATGTTAGCTGGGAAGCAGAGAATACGACTTCAATGGAACAGTAGCTGAAGAAACTACTTGTAATTTGTGTATTAAGAGTAAAAACTGCATATCCAGGCTATTCCTGGGGTATAAAACTATCTCTTTGGACTAACCGAAAATAACTAAGGAAATTAAAAAGTTAGCTCACAGGCTAACATCACTAAAACGGTAATAAAGTAGAAATGGTAGTGGGATACGTCCCTGGCAATGGACACATGCACTGGTATCCTGTACTGGCGTGACACCTCCTTAAAGATGCTCCGCATCATACGCCCCCGCTTCAAGAAATTGCAGCCTATTCTTGATGTCAAGAGGATTCTATTCACTTGGATGATACGGGTATAGGTCAGCAACATTAAAAGTGTTAGGCGTATTGAATTCTGGAGGTAGCTGAATGATGTATGCATTCTCATTAATGCTGCGAAGAAATGGGAAGGGTCCAAACTTCCTTTGGCCAAGTTTACTGTAAGAACCCGCAGGTAGTCTTTCCTTCTTCATTCGCACCCATACAAGATCTCCAGATTTGAACACTTGCCGGCGCTTGTGACAATTTGCATCCCTTTTGTATTTGGCATTGGCCTCTTCCAATCTTGTCCGGACTTTGGCTAACATTTCTGCAAATTGATCCACCATCGTAGCCGCTGCCTTGCTTTTGCAATTTGGTATTGCTGCAATGTCTAAAACAGTATTTGGCGATTTAGTATACACAATACTAAATGGAGACATACCCGTAGATCGGTTGACCATAGAATTGAATGCAAATTCAGCTTGGCAAAGCATCTCATCCCACAATGTGGGTTGTTCTTGCACTAAACAACGCAAGAAGTTACCCAACGTCCTATTAACGACCTCCGTTTTGTTCGTCAGTTTGAGGGTGGTACGACGAACTTAGTTGCACTTGTGTCTTTAACCGCTTCCATAACTCCCGCCAAAAATGACTAATAAACTTTACGTCCCGGTCGGATGTGAGACTTCTGGGTACTCCATGTAGTCGCACGATCTCCCTGAAAAATAGTTTAGCAATGTTTTGTGCATCAAATGTCTTCTTACATGCCATAAAATGTGACATTTTGGAGAAGCGGTCCACAACGACCATAATTGAGTCGTTTCCTCGCTTCGTACGGGGTAACCCGAGAATGAAATCCAAGCTCAAGTCTTCCCAAATTGAGTCAGGGACTGGTAGCGGTAGATATAAGCCGGTATTCTGTCCTCCTCCTTTATACATTTGACACACCGAACATCGATCCACATATTTACTGACGTCTCTCCTCATGTGTGGCCAGTAGAACTTGTTCTGCATTTGCAAAAAAGTCTTGTCGCGTCCTGCGTGAGCTGCTAGACCTCCCCCTTGAATTTATTGAATGATTCACTGTCTCCACAACGATTGAGGTATGCATAGGAGATTTTCTTTAAATAAGAAACCATGCCTCATGTTGTACTCCTCGCTGGGCTCTTTATGCACACACTGGAGCCATTTTTGACTGAATTCTTTATCTTCCCGATATAGATCTTGTATCAGCTCCAACCCAGAGAACTCTGTCTGCAGTTGCGTGAGGAGGGCGGAACGACGGCTCAGCGCGTCGGCTACTCGATTTTGTGCACCGCTTTTATGTTTCAAGACAAAAGTAAATTTCTGTAGAAATAAGATCCACCTCGCATGCATCCGATTGATGTTTTTTTGAGTGTTGATGTATTGGAGCGCCTTGTAACATGTTCAACAGAAAACTAGGATAAGGAAGTGGGCTCCGAAGCATTATAAAAAGGAATCCTGCTCAACAATAATGGCCAAAACTATTATCTGTGATGGATATCATCATCATTGCTCAATCCAGAGAGAGAGAGAGAGAGTGAGAGAGAGGGAGAGAGAGAGAGTTGAAAAAGTGTGAGTATCAAACAGGCCTCTACGGCTCAAATTCACCTTCTTCCATCAGGAAGACAATCCATTCATTAATTCTTCACCATGGCGATTGCCAACATATGAAAGGGCCTTCCAATCTACTCCTTGCCAATGAAAGAGAATAGCAGAGAAGCATTACAGACTGTGAGGTTATTCTTATGGGCTCATTTGTTTGCTTCAGAGCATGTTCCATAGAAAAGTGCATAAATTAAACAGGCTTAGATTCACCTTTGTTCAATTATTTCACAGATTAGCCCGCTAGTTCTCTGCCAGTGCCGCATGGATGGAGCGGTTGCCTGTGCATGTACAGGCCATCCAAGCAACTCCATCAGCAATGGATAAGAATAGAGGGTATTCCTGAAGCACCATAGAAAGTAAACCTGTTCTACTCTAGGTGGGCAAGATCATCATCTGTGATAGATTTCAATTGTTCATCACATCGCCTTTTGCAGAGAGATATATATGAGACAAAGAGAGATTATGGCTCAAATTCACATTTCCTCCATCACGAAGATAATAAATCCGTTTATTCTTCACCATGGCACGCAAACACAGCGGTTGCCTGCAGATGCAAGGGCCCTCCAAGCTGCTCAGTGCCGATGACAGAGAATAGCATAGTAACCCATCAGAACTCTTAAGGCTTCATTTGGGACGACTTTCTTGCAGCTTCTTAAACTAATTATCTATATAAAGATTAAACCACAACCCTCAATAGAGTGATGGAACATTGCATTCCATGGTGTGAACAATCATTTGGGTCTATTATTCAGAGTGATAGATGAAAATATTATTAGTAGAATTTAAGTTGGATGGTAGAAGTAGAGCAATACACCAGCACGGTTGTGTAATAGAAAAGTATTCCACAAATTTAAGAAATATTTCTATAAAATGGTGGTGAGACCTTAAAAGCTTTATGACACAGAATATTGGCCATTAAAAAAATCATAAATTTAAATTAAGGGGCAAAGTAGGATTTAACGAAAATCCTACCAAATGGGATTTAGGCTCAACGTAAATCTCACGGCGGAATAAATTCTCCGTTTCCCTCTTTTTGCAATCCGAAGAAGTGCGAAAGGGAGAAAGTTACTTTCACAGCAAGCGAGCTCTCGTCCTTACTTCCGATCAAAATGTCCTAAATTCCGATCCGACAGGAAAAGGGAATGCCTTCGAATGAGCAAAGTCGAACAGCAAGGAAGAGCAGAAGAAGCCACTCGTGCAATCTTACACCTCCTGCGAAGCAAGGAAGCCAACAACAACGAAGAAATATTTGATATGAAAATGAACAATGAGTGGTATGGATGTAATATTAAAGTTTTAAGTATTAAATATGTAAATAGAGTAGTATAAGATGGTATGTATGTAAATCTCCCAAAAAGAAGATGAAAGCAAACCCTTAAGTGGTTTGTATTACATTTGACTTATATTAAGAAAAGTAGAGGTAGACCTACAAAGACTTGTTTAGAAATTATCAGAAATGATATTTTCATATAAGATTTAAATTTAAAATTAACTTTAAACAAAACATATTTAATAAAATTCATGCAGCCAATCCAACGTAGCAGGATAATCACTTTTCCCCAATTGCTGAAACCCTCGATGACATGGAACCGAAAGTCGCGACGGGTTCGGCCAGCGGTGTGTAAAACAGAAGAAGAGTTCTTGAGAACTGTAGATCTAAGTAAAGGCTTCGTTTAGTACAGCTTTCTTGCTGCTTCATAAAACAAAATTCTGGAAAAAATTAAAACTGCTTGGATGGAATTGAATTAAATCAAAACCTGCCACAAAATAGCCTCTTAAATCATGACTTAAAGCTGCAACCAAATAGCCCCTTAAACTAACAAGTTAGAGATATGATTTCTTTTGGGTTGAAAATCACTATAACACTCACGTATTCATGCAGAGCACGGGAAAACCTATTTCAGAGAAGATCAGAAAAAGAAATAAGGAGTTGGGGGCTCAGATTCGCCTTGGTTACATCTCAAGCATATCTACCCACCTGTTCTCTTACGGTGACGCACAGACGCAGCGGTTTCCCTTACATGAGCGGGCCATCCAAGCTGCTCCGGCACCATCGCGATATCTAAAGCAACATTGGAAGAATTCTAACCCGGGGTAAGATCGCTTTTCCTGATTGATTTCATCGTCATCGCCCTCGTATATCTACGCCCGAAGACCGCATAGAATAATTTCCATCAAAGTAATCATCGGCGCTGGAGAAGCAAGAGGAAAAGCCAAGCCGCTCCAGCCACCTCATACTTAAACTAATGAGTTAGGGTTTTTTATCGCAGCGTCCAATTTTATTTATAAACACAGATGGAGCGCTCCTCAAGGACAACAGTTTGTGGCTTATCAGTCGTTGGATCTTATCCGACGGCTGAGAAAATCAAAAGAAAGTCGGTCGGACTTTTTATATTTTTGGTGGAGTAAAAAGTTCAAAAAACAAAAAGTAGGACTTAAAATGACAAAAATATACTTAAAATCATAGATAATATCAAGGCGCTTCCTCCTTGCCAAAGCAATCATCTAGGAGAAGAAGAAAAACAAAATTTCATATTGAGCCGTCAAGTCAAAATATTCATCATAGTCAAATGATATAGTCAAAAAATCATGCTGAAAGAATTTTTTTTTTGAACATTTGGGCAAAGTCTGTATATTACTAAAGAGGAAAATACAGGAAAAAGAAGATAGTCTCAGTGACAAAAACAGAGGCTAGCTGACAGGACCAAAAAATTACAATAAAATGTATACCAGCTATACCCCAACAAAATTAAATTTCTGTAACAAAAAGAACAAATTGATGTAAAAATAAAAAGCATGGACTCAGTGTAACTCAAAGTATCATAGATATGTCAGCGACAAAATACTCCTAGTTGCCGGAAGACTATCCAAGGAGAGCCTGATATGGGAACATCATCGTCCAAGGCCAAAAATCCCTCATGCAAGACGAAAACAAACACAACTCGTCGGGACATGTGAAAAACCAACTACATCAGCTCTTTGAATTTCCCAGCTTCTTTCAAGTAAGTAATTTTCTCATAAACAGCACTCCATACTGTAAGAATACTCTATAGATTTCATTATAGTCTTGTCACAAAATTTTCAAAATAGCCAATCCAACGAAAACCGATAGTGAAAAATCACAATTATCAAGATCTGTAAAAATCATATTGAAACGACAAAAACCTCTATAAGCAAATAAAATAAAAACAACTTATTTGAGCACAAGCCATTTTATAAGTTCAGGAGATGCATAACATCATAAAAGTTTTTCCATTAAGATGTCTTAACAATAATAGCTTCTCTAATCTTGGAATAAAAAGCAAGATGATGCCAAAGGAGAAATCACACACAAATAGGAAATGAGCAATATTTTTTTCAAAATTTTTACATAAGTGGCAAGTAGAAAGAGTAGGAATTTGTCTTTTCAATAACTTATCAATAGTTTTAAGCCAACCAATCAAAGCCAGCCACGAACAACAAGAGTAGCGAATAGAATAATTCTTATGCTAGGTGAAGTTGATCCATGAGACATTAGAAGAATAATTATAGAAATCCAAAAAAAAGTCCTAAAAAATAGGAGACTCAAGGTTTCTCCAACACAAGACTACTCTTTCAGAGGTAAAGGCACAATTTTACATAATTAAATTTATAATTCAAGTATGTAAAGAAGGTAAAAGCTTTTAAAGAATGCTGAAAAACCTTGTTAATTAGGGGTCCAATAATAAGCCAAATATGCTTGTAGAATTCAAAGATGAAGCGATCAAGGCCAGGGTTAAACACTTTTGGAAGGGGATCATGAAATGGGGAATGATATTACTATAGGGTAAAGTGTTGAGGTTTGTTTGTGGAGGTTGTTTGGTCTTAAAAAGGGTTTGAAAATGAGATATAAACACATGGGAGATTTCATTTTAGAGAGCTAATTAAATTAGAGAGAGTGAAGATTTCCTTAACGAGGTTTGAGTATTTTTTTTTTTAATAACAAAATTTTCATAAAGAAATCTAAGATAATCGTCCCCTTAGTAAGTAGGAGTGTTAGATTGTTACTTCGTGTTAATGGATTAGATTCATTTGTTCACACAACTCGTCTTGATCTATTGATTAGCAACTTTGGCTATCAAACAAGAGATCGGGTAGAGGTGTAAGCAAGTCGAGCTGGCTTGTGAGCCTGCTCGAACTCGACTTGCTGACGAGCTCTTGATTTGAGCTTATCAAGCCTAGAGCTCGTGCTTGTGCTTATATAATAAATAAGCTCGAATTCGAGTTTAATAAAACTCGACTTGTTGGCTCACCATCTTGCTCAATTAATAAAATATTTAGAAAAGTTATAGTTTTCAACATTAATGTATCTGCTCAATTAATAAGACTAGACACATTGACTTCTTTTATATGAAATTTAACACATTTGAAAAGTTATCATTAATACCCCTAGTCCTAGATTTGAAGTTTTTATGTATGTATAGTATGTGTGAATTTATGATAATTAGCCTAAATTTCCGAAAAAAAAAAAGAATCATTTAATCTAATTGTATAAATTTTGAATTTGCTTATCTAACATACTAAAGATCTTCGCATTGTGAAATTAATAGATACAATAAAACTACTCGGAATATTCAAAATGTATAATTTTATTTAAAATAATTTAATATTAAATAATAAATAAGAAAAAATTTCTTATTTTTAAATACAGATAATATATATAATATTTTTTTATTCATTCAATGCAATCTAAAATTACCACATCATTCATCATTATAACATAAATATTTGTTTTTTTAATTTAAATATAAAATGATAAAATTTTGAATAAAAAAATGAATCGTTTTAATTAATACTTAACTGAAATAATATTCAAAATAAAACCTAACCAAAATTACAATCAGAATTGAAACTTTTTTAAGAACATTTCCCTTCACCAGATTGAATTTTGATTGCAAAAGAAATATGTGAGGCAAGTTTTCGGATACCACAATATCAAATCTGAAAAAAATTATCTATTTTATCTTCTTAATTAATTAACCAAAACATCTATAAATATCAGATAAATCTATATATATAATAAAAGTAACTAACAATCGCATATCTAAACAAAATTGACGGATGTAAAAGCCCTGAACAACCTTCTAACTCTTCCATCTTTCTTCTTCAGCAAGGTATGAAGTTGAAATTCAAATTATTACATGTTTTCCATTTGAGATCTATAATCATCAAAACTATTCAACAAATGCAATACTACACGGTGGAAGTTCCTGGCAAAACACTCAATTCAGAACTAGGAAACTCATCAAATAGCAGGAAGAACATAAAGCAATATTTAATGGAAGATAAATGCTGCTAAATATGGTCCAAAGTCATTACAATAAAAAAATAGAGAAAGAAAGAGAAATAGAACCGATAGCACAAAAGTTCAATGTACATTAATTTAGTTAATGCCATCTTCCTCATCTTCAAAACTCAAACTAAGAGTCTGCAACTTCAAGCCCGCACTTTGTATAATCTCGACCAAATTTGGAACTTTTATTTCGTCCGGTGTAAGGATGCAGAGGAACATCCTGTAGGAGGACGCAATAATTCTTCCCAAATTTGAGGCAATGCCTGTAGCTTGTAGTGTTGTCTGTTGTGTCAACTACATAAGTAAGATAACATTTCAGAAAAAAGAAGTTTTTTGTTTGTATCTACTAACGCAGTATAGAGTTCAATCGATGTGACGTTTAAACTAAAGCTGCTGTGAGGTGCACACTTTTAAAATAATCACCACCAACGGCTATAAAACCTGCTTTACAAGCAAAAATCTAAAGTATGGATTAATTTCAAAATAACCTGATGTGATTATGCAATCTTAAGTTCCATATTATAGTTGTTCAACATATTCTTCCTTTAGATGTAAATAGCAAGAAATGGCTATGATTCAGCACTTGCGTTTCTTAAAAACAAAAGCTTTACATTCATGACGAACATGTCCATTGCATCTTAAATATTATCATAACTTTTCATATTTTCACCTTGGATCCATACCATCATATATATGATCATTATAGATCATGAAAACGATTATCATCATGCAACAAGGCCCTTAAGAAATTCACATATTAGATAGATTATGTCTGCAGAACATTAACAGATGTTATTATGTAAGGTTTGGAAATGATACTAAATGCAAGCTTCTATGATCTTACCAAAAGTAAAAAAAAAAAAAACATTTTCTTAAATTAACAACTTCACACAAAACTAAGTGTTTCTGAATATTATGAGATGTTCCTCATCTTATATACTACAAGTAATCATCATAATCCACAAGCAGATCAATAGAATTTTTTGTTGATATTTATCAAATGAATTAGGACCAACATTACAAAAAATGAATGCAATTCTAAGGCTCAACATGAAGCTACAAGTAAGAAAGCCCTTACGACTGCGCCTGCCATTGTTCAGTTAAAATAGCATAGGTGGAGCGAATCCTTATCCGTCTTCTAAGAGCAACAGCAGGTTCTGCATCTATCTCTCAGGAAGAAGACTGCTCTGAATTGAAAAACATTCTGATGGGCAAGGGAACCCTAGCTCCGGAAGCAGAAATTGTGCAAATAAGAAAAAAAAAAATTAGGTTTAGTAATTAATATTAAACAAATAAATTAATATTGGAATTATTAAATTTGGGAAGATGGTTTATTTACAAGGTTTAGGAGACATGAAGTATGGGTAGTCATTATACTGTATCATGATTTACTAAGTTAGATTAGCGTTTCCTGTGAATTAGTTGACTTAAATCCTGAGTTGCATCATTAAACAATTTTACTTGATTAGACATGATTTGAGATCTTTCTGGTAGAAAAAAAAAAATCAATTTTCAGGATTTAACACATGTTTTAGTAAATTTTTTTGGATTTAGAGGTATATATCCTCAAAAAATTAATCATAATTGGGCACAGAACTTGCTAAGCATCACCCACAAAACTCAACATAGGAGGAAAATCAATAGAGATTCAAAGACAATAATTCACCTTTACTTAGGGCTGCAAGCGAACCAAACGTTCGATGAGCTACTCGTTGTTAGGTTCGAGTAAAGCTCGTTTGTGATCGTTTAATTAACTAAACAAACAAACTTGAACAATATTTTAAATACTTGATTCTTAAATAAACAAACTTGAACACTAATGCGTTCGGCTCATTTATGTTTGGGACGGTTTTTTAAGGCTATATTTGGGACAGCTTTTTTAAGCATCAAAATGGACATCCCAAATGAAGCCAAAGATAATCATTCAGGTAAAATTACACTTGTAACCTGCACCTGAACAAGTAAAGCCATGCAAAATTCCAGGACTTGATATTAAACAAAAAAAATTACAAAGTGAGTAGAATAAAAGAGACTGAAGCATCAATATCAAGGAAAAAAATCAAACAAAAAGTAATCTTATCAAAATATATATATGAGGGCAAAGAAAGTGAAAGTTGGGGGCACAGATTCACCTTGTTTCCATCCTTTAATCAGATCTATCCACCTATAACAGCGACGCGCAGACGCAGCGGTTTCCCATAGATTAGAGGGCCATCCAAGCTGCTCCGGCGCAAGATCGCTTTTCATATTGGATTTCATCATCATGGCCCAAATTGAAAGAGAGAGAAAGAAAGAGAGCGTGCATGGTCAAAGCTTCAAGCATAAGAAATCATCAGCATCAGCATTGGAGAAGGCAGACGGACGAGCCATTCCATCCAGTCAGATTTAGGGGCTGTTTGGGATTTAAGTCGGATCTACGCTAAATCCAGTCAAAACGGTTTTTGTGAGCGAGTTATTAAATCCCGGATTTACTAAATGCCTTGCTTCGGAGAATTTACCGGGATTTAACATTAGAAGAGCCCGAAAGGGAGAAAGTTAAATTCACAGCCAGCGAGCTCCTGCTCTTGCTTCCAATCAAAATTTCGTTAACTTCCGATCCGACAGGAAGGAAAAGTCGTCGAAGGAGCAAAGTTTAAAGGCCATAAAGGAGCCAAAGAAGCAACGCATGCAATCTATACACCTGCGAAGCAACGAAGTCGAACAGCAACAACGAAAAGAGAAGATGAAAGGCAAACCCTACACGCCTCCTACAATCCAAACAACTCCATCGACAAAGGATAAGAATAGAGGATATTCCTGACGCACCATAGAAAGGAATCCTGTTCTACTCGAGGTGGGCAAGACCATCATCATCTGTGATAGATTTCAATTTTTCATCATCATCGCCCAATGCACATAGAGAGAGGGATTATAGGGAAGTTACAAAATAGAATTCTTCTTATTCAGGGCAGCCGTAGCTTGAGAAAGGTGAAATTCCAAGAAGTTGGATTAGGCATATTATTCTTCGGGAGTTTCAGCCAATTGTAAACCATATAATAAGCATGGGATTATGGAGAAAAAATGGATTAGGATAACCAGAAAGAATTTTTAATCACTGAATTAGATGAGACGATTACTATAAAGCTATTCTTCATGTAAAAAAAATAAGTTAAATGGACGGCACAAATCCATGAAAGCACATCCTTGAAACTGCTAAACCAAAAATCCTAACTACAAAAGGCTCAAATTCACATTTCCTCCATCACGAAGATAATACATCCGTTTATTCTTCATCATGGCACCCAAACCCAGCGGTTGCCTGCAGATGCAAGGGCCCTCCAAGCTGCTCCATGCAGACAAAAGAGAATAGCAGAGAACCATTCAGAACTTCTAAGGCTTGGCTTGAGACAGCTTTCTTACTGAGTATAAAAATTAAACCACAACCCTCAATAGAGTGATGGAACATTGCATTCCATGGTAAATGAAATCATCTGAAGGCCGCCGTTTTATGTGACCAAACTATCTAAGACAACTCTCTAATCTTATCTTCCTCGGAAACTACTCCAACCTTTACACGTATATACTCATTTTGTATCATATCTCTAAGGGTAAAGTCAATCATACACCTGAGCAAGTTCATCTTTGCAACACTCAACTTAATATTATGCTTCCCTTTTAAATGTCAACATTCAGCACCATATTTTTAGAGATTTACATACATAGCATTCATAAAGATCTAATTTTCATATCAATCACCAAACCTCACTACGTTCATAACAATCATTTTTTTTTTCTCTATTGAGAACTTGAACACAAACAAAAATGCCATATCTATGAACAACAAGAGGTCATAGAGGCAATGACTCGGATCTTCTTTCCATAAGGAAGATCCATTTATTTATTCCTCACACCAACACACAGAAGCAGCGGTTGCCCCACAATACGCATGGGCCATCCAAGCTGCTCTGTGCCATTACAAGAGAATAGCAAAGTAGCATCACGAAGCAATCCCACCCTTATATGGTGAGGGGGAAGCTCTTCGTGAATTTCCAGACTTCCACTGCATTAAAATCAACCAACCAAGGTGTTGCTTGGATTCGAGTAGGATTTAGTAAATACTCTAAATCCAAATTTTACTAAATCATGTGTTTAAATCATGAAAATTTTTTGAAAATAAAAATGTCAAATCATATTTAATCAAGTGAAATCGTTTGATGATGCAACTCAGGATTTAAGTCAAATAATTCACAGAAAACGCTAATCTAACTCGTCAATAATGATACAGTATACCGACTTCCCATACTTCATATCTCCTAAACCTTGTAAATCCACCAACCTCTCGAATTTATTAAATCCAATATTAACTTATAAGATTAATATTAATTATTAAACCAAATTTATTTGTATTTATGTACATAATTGAAAGTTATTCATTAATTTGATAACTAAAATTATACTTGTTATATAATAAATTAATATTAGTTTAAAGGTTTCTGTTTGAGTAGTTCTAAAACTGAATATATGGAGTGTAATATTACAAGTAGTAGATCTAGTGAAGGATTCGTGACTTTGGGCGATCGAGTCATTAGTAGGAGTACACATTTTAGATATATTTGATCTATTATTCACAGTGATGGTAAAATAGATCAGGATATTATTAGCAGAATTCAAGTTGAATGGTTGAAGTGCATCATGCTTATTGTGGGATCTTAATCGGGGTCATCTTCATTCCTCCCACCACCAATTTTAAGTTTATCGTTACAAACCTTAAATTCTTAAACTTCAAATTCAAACCCTAAATCTGTTGCTATTATACAATGGGCTTATAACATATGTTATTGTTTTAACAACTAGCCTTAATCGAAAGTTATCTCTTGTTATGAGGGGTAATTAACTATAGGGGCTTGCACCTATAGAAAATCAGAACTCATATCATAAAGTCCTCCCAAATGAGTGTGAAACCTATGGGTAATGTCTTATCTAAAACACAATCTAGCTTCTGAAATTTCACCCGGAATCTAATCTCGTTAAAACTCTCCGCCATCACACAAACAAGAAAGATGTCGCGAAGAGGCCGGGCGCACAACATGGAATTTTGGGAGCCAACAGTATATCACTCCCATATTTCATTATCACCCCATACCAACCTATAAACTTTAATATTTCATTCCATGCGCCTATTTTTATTCTATGAGTGATAGACATGTAATACTAAAATTTTAAGTGTTAGATATGTAACTAGCATGAAATAAAGTAGTATGTATGTAAATCCCCCAAAAGTTATCACAAAGACCATTGACTCTACAGGATTACATAAGCATCAATTTTGATAGAGATTCCTCAGTAAAAAAAATGAAAAACCTCTAAAAGCCTTGGAGACTTTTTATAATGCTGTGTTGACAATCATTCCCTCTTACAGAACCAATAGACGAAATAAACAAAGATAAAACCCAAAAGGTGAGATCATAGAAAAGAAAATAACATAGATATAACAATTTGGGAGCAAGGGGAGAGAGACTATGCCGCGAAGAACATTGTAAGCAAATTCCAGGGATAAACTAAAACGGCAAGGGTCACTCATGCTAAGGAATGTACTCAACTATTGGCATTGGCTCCGCTTCAGGAGCCTACAGTAACACTACAGTCTTCTCTTGAAGGAGCCCAAAATCAAAACTTACTGAGGTTTTAACGAGGCATGTGTAAAAGTGAAGAAAATTAAAGAATTATATGAATTCCCTGAACCCAAGTAAATACTTTTTTTAACCATAGGAAATACTTAATTAAACAAGGTAGGTTAAAAAAGTTAAGTTTCTTTCAAAGAACCATAGAAGATGGGAATGGATACTCTCCAATTACCTTGGTAACTACACTTCCTGTAGGCTTACCCAGAAACGCAAACGACTGTAGCATAACAAAGCAAATCCACCAACGGGTTCATCATTAACTGCACACAGACAACAGTTGGAATGTTCAAAATTAATAGGACGCAGCAAGCAACAAATCATACTTAAACTATTTGAGTTTTTCTTGGGAGTGAAGCATTACTAGGTAAGTCTTTTGGCCTCCATCATCTTGTGTCATCAATATATAGATAGGATAGACTTCAACTTGAGCAAAATTGTAAGAAATAATCCACACTAAGGGGTCAGTTGTTTCTTTGGAAATATAAAACATATTTTTATAAAGAAGTGGTAAAGGAAATGGGCTCAGGTTCACCTTGATCAATCAAAAAGCAGATTGAACCATCAATTCCCTACCAGAGAAACGAAGTGGCGGTTGCCCACAGATGCAAGGGCCATCCAAGCTTCTCCATCGCCAATAGATAAGAATAGTTGCTGAGATCTCAAAATCACCATCTCAAAGAATGATGCTCCGCCATAGGTTGAGCATGGCAAGATTTTCCGACATGGATTTTGTCATTGCCCAATCCAAATTGAGAGAGAGAAAGAGAGATTCTTGGAATTCGTAAAATTTGGGTGATAAATTTCCAGAGACTTCCCAATCATTAAAATCAACCGATCAAGGTGTTGTTTGGATTCAAGTAGAATTATGTAAATCCTTTTGTTGCATCCTGGAATATTCACGGTGATATATATCTTAGGCAGAACTAAGTTGTGGATAATATTAGAAGAATTAAAGTTGGAAGCTTCCCAAACTAAAGGGAAAATTCTATAAGATGGTGGTGAGACCTATAATGCCTCATGGTGCAAGATGTTGACCATTAAAGGAGAAATATAATACTAAATTTAATGTTGCAGCGCTGACTATGCTCATGTTGATTAGTGGTTTTACTCTTGCAGATAGGATACAAAATGAGCATATAAATAAAAAGATTGAAATAGCTCCAATGTAAGATAAGATTAGAGAGAGTCGTCTTAGATGATTTGGTCTCATAAAAAAGAGACCTTCAAATAACCTGATTAGGAAAGTAGATGTATTAGATTTGACTTATGTTAAGAAAAGAAAAAGGTAGGCATAAAAAGACTAGTTAAAAAATATTAGAAATGAACTTTCTTTTTTAGATTTAAATGAAAATTTGTCGTCTAATGACACAATGGAGAAAAATGATACATGTAGCCGATCCCATGTAGTGGTATAAAGGCTTCATGTTATTATTATTTTATATTAACATAATAACTAATTATTAATTAATAAAATATTAAATTTATGTATTTAATCCATTATGTGGGTCAATTACATGAATCCTCTTTTAATATAATACTAAATAATAAATTTATGAAACATAAAAAAAATTATTTAATCTCTAAGTACTAAGGGGCTATTTGGTTGCTATTAAGTATTAAGATCACCCAAGTTCCATCAGCTCCTTTAGCAATTAAGACAACCACTCAAGTAAAATTACACAGGTAACCAGATCTGAACAAATAAAGGCAAGTAAAATATTAAGCACCATAAAAAGGAATCCTCTCAACAATAATGGGCAAAACTATTATCTGTGATGGATCTCATCATAATTGCTCAATCTAGAGAGAGAGAGAGATAGTTGTAGTTGCAAAAAGATATTTTCTAATAAGTCAGATAAGTCATTACTCTTCCAGAATTTCAGTATAGAAACCGAACCTTGTTTAGATTCATCCGTGCCAACCTTTAGATATCAATGGGAGGATACCGAGTGTCAGAAAGCGTAGTAGTAAACCACCATCATCGCCCAATTTTTCATCATCATCACCCAATGCAGAGAGAGAGAGAGAGAGAGATTATGGCTCAAATTCACATTTCCTCCACGAAGGTAAAAAATCCGTTTATTCATCACCATGGCACAAGCAGACGCAGCGGTTGCCTGCAGATGCAAGGGCCCTCCAAGCTGCTCCATGCCAATGAAAGATAATAGCAGAGAACCATTCAGAACTTAGACTTCGTTTGGGATGGCTTCCTAAGTCCTTAATGCTTCTTAAAGTACTTTTATAGTATAAAAATTAAACCACAACCCTCAATAGAGTGATGGAACATTGAATTCCATGGTAAATGACCAATCATTCCGGTCTATTGTTCAGAGTAATCGTCAAATAGATGAAATATTAATAGTAGAATTTATGTTGGATGGCTGAAATAGAGAAATGCATCCCGCTCCGTTGTGTCATAGAAATGTATTCCTCATACTTAAGGAAAAAAATTCTGTAAAATAGTGGTGAGACCTTTAATGCTTTATGACACATAATATTGGCCATTAAAAGAAAACCATAAAATTAAATTAAGTGTAGCGGAGATAAGAATGTTCAGGAGGATGGAAAAATTATTCTGTGCGGACACCAGAAGCCAGACGAATCAGAGTGTATTGCGGCTGTGTATGGCTATGTACACAGGTAGATGTATTAAAATGGGGAATTTACATGCATACCGCTTTATTAATGTGTTAAAATGGCATATGTTAAGAAAGGTAGAGGTAGACATATAAAAACTTGTTTAGAAAGTAAAATAATGATATTTTCTTCTAAGATTTAAATGAAAAATTAACTTTAAAAAAAACATATGGAATAAAAAAATCCAGGTAGCCCATCCAACGTAGCAAGATAAACACTTGTTCTTAGCCCTCTAATGAAAAAGAAATTTTATTTGGTCCCGTGAACGTACGTAGAGCTACTTTCGACCGGCACTGAGATCACACCACATAGCAAGCAAAAAACGAGAAATACCGAACAATACTGAGTAATACCAAAAAATACCGAGTTTTTTAGTATTTATCGTTATTGTCAAGCTTGTCAAGCAATACCGAGCAAAAACCGAGTAACCCAATGATGACCACACGTAGAGCTACGTCCGATCAGAGGACCTAATAAAAGTTCAATGAAAAGGGCTCACAATGAATAATTTTTTCTTTAAAATTCAGACCCAACATGCTTAAAATTGTTGAAACCCTTGACGACATAGAACCGAAAGTCATGACGGGTTCATCCAACAGTGTGTAATACAGAAGACGAGTTCTTGAGATCCAATACAGAAGACGAGTTCTTGAGAACTCTAGATCTAAATTAAGGCTTCATTTGGGACAGCTTTCTTACTGCTTCATAAAACAGCTTTCTAGTAAAAAAATAATGATAGATATAATGTAAACCAGGGAGGGAATGCGATTTAAGATCCTCTAAGATTTAGATGTATAATAAGTAAATTGTATAATTTTGAATGATATGCATGTAAATCACATTTTATTTTAACCCTGCTTAAATCATGGGAAATGCTTCTAACAAACAATCCCTAAATCGATTAAATCCGATCTTCCCCTAAATTTAATAAAACTGCAATCCAAGTAAAAACCCAACAAAAACTGCTTGGCAGGATTTGATTTAAATTTAGCTTTAATCCTGCTCAAAATCCACCACCAAATAGCCTCTTAGATCATGCCTAACCAAATAACCCCTTAACCTAACAAGTTAAAGGTATGATTTCTGTTGGGTTACTCATCACTACTACACACGTATTCATGCAGAGCACTGGAAAATCGGTTTCAGAGAAGATTGGCAAAGAAAAATGAGTTGGGGGCTCAGAATCGCCTTGGTTCCATCCTCAAGCAGATCCACCAACCTGTTCTCTTACGGTGACACAAGACGCAGCGGTTTCCCTTAGATGAGCGGGCCATCCAAGCTGGTCCGACACCATCGCGATATCTAAAGCAACATTGGAAGAATTTCTAACCCGAGGTAAGATCGCTTTTCGTGTATGATTTCATCGTCATTGCCCTCGTAGAGCTACGTCCGAAGACCGGACAGAAAATTTCTCCAAAAAGTGAGAGATCGCGCGCGCGTCTAAGAAATCATCGGCGTTGGAGAAGCGAGCGGAAGACCAGCCGCTCCAGCCGCCTCATACTTCAACTAATGAGTTAGGGTTTTTGTCGCAGTATGCTCTCTATTTATAAAAACTGCTGGAGGAAGGACAACTGCGTGTGGCTTATCAGTCGTTGGATCTTATCCGACGGCTGAGAAAAACAAAAGAAAGTCGGTCGGACTTTTTGGGTTAAAGGAAAAGTTCAAGAAACGAAAATAGGACTTTTTTTTATTTTTTTAAGAAACAAAAATAGGACTTAAAATGACAAAAGTATAATTAAAATCATAGATAATATCAAAGTGCTTCCTCGCCAAAGCAATCAATTAGTAGAAGAAAAACAAAATTTCTGGTTGAGCCATTTAAGATGAACAATATTGGATTTTTTTTTAAAACAATATTGGATAAGTCAAAATATTCATTATCGTACAGTGAAAAAATTACATCATAGCTCTCATCACAGTCTTGCGAAAAAATTCGCAAAATAGCCAATCGAACTTATTAGAAGATAAAAGCACTATTCAATAGTACCACATCGGTTCATAGCTTTCGAGTGTCCTATCACAATTTGACACATGTACCACACATACTCATTACTTTATATATCTCACCTTGTCTGTAAAGTAGAGGGATATAGAAAACAAAAGCTTTCATCATTCTGGTAGTACGTGTGCTTTACTTTCTTGTTTCTTTCTTTGTTCATTGGTTTCTACATGGTATCAGACATGGCAAGATCCTAAAAAGGCTCTTACCCAATGGCTTCTTCCATCTCTTCCCCACCCGAAACGACGACGAACACCTCCACCAACACCGGCATACCAGCTTCTCTCAAGTTCGTGGTCTCAAACCTCCGCACCCTTGTTCCCACCCAGCTCAACACCGACAACTACGCCATCTGGCGAAACCAGATCGTAAAATTGCTTCGAGCAAATGGGTTTGAGCAGTTTCTTGAATCGCCGGGTACTAACCCGACGCCGCAAGATTCATCGCAACCAGCTACCAGCGTCGTCTCAACAGCTCTCTGGCTTCTGACCGACAGAAATCTCTCTGCTGCTATTTGCTCTACCATCTCACCCACGGTATTACCTTACGTATTAAATCTTGATTCAACCGCAGAGATATGGAATGCTCTAGAAACAAGATTTCAATCATCAAACCGCTCAAAAGTTCTACAACTCAAGAACGAGCTCAATAGTATCTCAATGAAGAATCAAACTATGATTCAGTATCTCACAGCAATCAAGACTCTAGTGGATCAGATTGCAGCAGCTGGATCGACAATCGAGTCCGAAGATATTATCATGTATATCTTAAACGGGCTACCACAACAATATCAAGCTTTCAAAACAACAATTCGTACTATGCAAAGTTCACTGAGTCTTGACAATTTTTATTCACTGCTCATAAGTGAAGAAATTCACGTTCACAACGACGCCGCAAGACTCTCTCTACAAACAGATCAGCAAGCGGCTCTTTACGCCGGACGAGGTCGTTTCAAAAGAACCAGAGGACGCCCTCAACCCGCTCAGCAAAACACAAATCGAGAATCAAGCAAACCGATATCCATATGTCAGATTTGTAATAAGAAAGGCCATAGCGCAATCTCGTGTTGGCACAGACTTAATGTCAACTATGTTCCTCAGCAGCATACCGAAAATCAACCCAAAGCCTTAGCTGCTACCTCCGATACCAAGAACCACAACGAATGGTATCTTGATTCGGGAGCTTCGTCGCATATGACAAATAATACAGAAAACTTGATATCTTCCGCCAGCTATCAAGGCTCCGATTCCATCACCATTGGCGACGGCAGTCATATTCAGATAGCTAATACGGGTTCTGGTATTCTTCCCACGCCTTCCCGTAAGCTCAAGTTAGCTAATCTACTTCATATTCCCAAAATTTCTTATAATCTCCTGTCTATATCTAATCTCGTTAAAGATAATGATATTTCAATCACGTTCAATCCTAACGGCTTTACTATGAAGGATATGACAACGGATCGTATCATTCTTCGCGGCCCATGTAAAGATGGTCTCTACCCTATTGCGGAGTCTTCGTCATCTTCGACAGCACTACAGGCCACCCGATCATCCTCCGACGTGTGGCACAATCGTCTTGGTCACCCAAATCAGCGAACCATGCGATACATAGCTATCGCAAATCCCCAACTTAATATTTCTTGTTCGATCTCTAAATGTGTTTCTTGTAGTTCTTGCAAAGGCCATAAAATACCTTTTACTAAATCCTGTAACCGTATGAAAACTCCTCTTGCTTTGTTACACTCCGATGTTTGGGGTCCGTCCCCAGTAATGTCTAATCAAGGCTTTAGATACTATGTAACATTCATCGACGATTTTTCTCGGTATACATGGATTTTTCCTATAAGAAATAAATCTGACGTTCCGCATATCTTTATCAATTTTAAAATTTTTATTGAAAACCAAACTGATTATAAAATCAAGATGCTCCGGACAGATGGAGGAACTGAATACCGTAACAATACTCTAAATCATTTTTTTGAGTCTAACGGTATACAACATCAATTTTCCTGCCCTTATACACCAGAGCAGAATGGGGTCGCGGAGCGAAAACATCGCCATATCATAGAGACCACAAGAACTCTCCTTCACCTTGCTTCGGTTCCACAACAATTTTGGCCAGATGCGGCTAATACTGCTGTCTACCTAATTAACAGGCTTCCGTCCAGCAACACCAACAATCGGTCTCCATATCAGTTGTTATACAAAGAATGGCCGTCGTACTCGTTCCTCAAAACGTTCGGATGCGAATGTTTCCCTCTCTCGCACCCTCCGCTTCGACACAAATTGCAGCAAAACTCAAGATCATGCGTTTTCCTTGGGTATTCGGATCAATACAAAGGGTACAAATGTCTTCACAGACAAACAAACACCATTCAATTCTCTCGCAACGTTACGTTTATGGAAAATTCATTTCCATTCCAAACGAACCAATCACATCAGCCATCTGATCTTGGGTCTAGCATCCCGACACCGCTCCTTCTCCCTATACCTCAAGTTCAACAAACCACTTCCAACCCACTGATCATTCCACAGCAACATCAGAATACTCAACAGGCTACGCAAATAGCTCCACCCGAACCATCATCCACCACATGTCCTCCTCCAAGGAAAGTGCATCCCATGATTACCAGGAAACAAACTGGATCCCTGAAGCCGCGGGAGAGACTAAACTTGCTTCATCAACAAACGACTAACTGCAATTCCGAACCCACTTCGTACACGGAAGCGGCCAAATCGGCAAACTGGCGTCAGGCCATGGCCACCGAGTTCTTAGCGTTACAGAAACAAGGAACGTGGCTTCTAGTTCCTCCTCCGCAATCTGCATCCATTCTCGGATGTCGATGGACGTTTCGCACCAAAAGACACAAAAATGGCACGATAGCTCGATTCAAAGCTCGCCTAGTGGCGCAAGGTAACAATCAAGAGCAGGGCATCGACTACTTCGAAACGTTCAGTCCGGTCGCCAAACTTCCTACCATCCGTATCCTCATGACCGTAGCTCTGTTTCATAACTGGGAGATTCATCAATTTGACGTAGAAAACGCATTTCTACATGGTAAACTCTCAGAAACTATCTATATGCGTCAACCAAAGGGATTCGAAGACGAATCCGCTCCCAATCACGTGTGTCTTCTTCAAAAAGCTATCTATGGCTTGAAGCAAAGCCCGCGACAATGGTATTCTACACTCACAGAGCATGTCATATCTCTCGGGTTCACATGCAGCCAAGCCGATCCGTCTCTGCTTACTTACCAACACACCAACATTCAAATGTATTTGCTCATTTACGTGGACGATCTGTTAATTACCGGCAACAACAAACAAGCTATCTCCGCCTTCATCACACAGCTCGGAGCACGATTCAATCTGAAGCATCTTGGGTTAGCTAATCACTTTCTTGGTATTAGTATTCAATCTAATAACAATTCTTATTTCTTGTCTCAGCAATCCTATGCCGAATCGATTCTAAGTCAAGCGGGACTCTCGACGTGCAAGCCACTGGCAAACCCAACGGCAACTAAAACACCAAATGATTTTCCACCAGAAAACCAACTATCCGATCCAGCGCTCTACAGGAGGATTACAGGATCACTTCAATACCTTACTTTAACTAGACCGGATATAGCTTTTGCCGTTAATGTAATCTCTCAATATATGCATAATCCGTTGCCTAATCACGTATATCTTTTGAAACGCCTTCTTAGGTATATACAAGGCACTCGGCACTTTGGACTTCCAATCACCAAAACGGATCTTCAACTCCGCACGTACTCGGACGCGGACTGGGCCGGCGATCCGCTATCTCGAAAATCAACTACCGGCTACTGCACATTCCTCGGTCACACTCTCGTCTCGTGGGCAGTCAAGAAACAAACGACAGTGGCACGATCCTCTACTGAATCAGAGTATCGTGCACTCGCCGCCGCAACTGCCGACGTCATCTGGATCAAGAGGTTATTGACAGATTTCGGTATCAGCTATGATCATGCATCCGACCTCTTTTGCGACAATGTATCTGCTATAGCGCTCGCCAATAATCCCGTTTTTCACGCAAGGACAAAGCACATAGAAATCGATCATAGATTTCTACGTGATCAAATACAGTAGAATAAAATTCGAATCATGCCCATAAAATCTATTGATCAAATAGCAGACATCTTCACCAAAAACATGACTACACCTCGCTTTCAAGATCTCAGGCTTCAACTGACGATCATTCCAGATCCATCAGTTTGCGGGGGCATATTAGAAGATAAAAGCACTATTCAATAGTACCACATTGGTTCATAGCTTTCGAGTGTCCTATCACAGTTTGACACATGTACCACACACATACTCATTACTTTATATATCTCACCTTGTCTGTAAAGTAGAGGGATATAGAAAACAAAAGCTTTCATCATTCTGGTAGTACGTGTGCTTTACTTTCTTGTTTCTTTCTTTGTTCATTGGTTTATACAGAACTAAAACCAATTGATTCGGAAACCACAATCACCAAGACCTACAAAAAGAATATTGAAGCAAAAGAAATCTCCATAAGATAATAGAATAAAAACAATTTATTCCAGCATAGGTCATGTCATATGTTCACAAGATAGATAACCTCACAAAAGTTCATCCATTTAGATGTCTTAGGAACAATAGCTTCTCTAATCTTCGAATAAAAAGCAAGATGATGCCAAAGGAGAAATCACGCACAAATATAATATGAGCAATATTTTTTTCAAAATTTTTACATAAGTGACAAGTAGATAGAGCACGAATTCCCCTTTTCAATAACTTATCAACAATTCTAAGCATACCAATAAAAGACAACCAAGAACAACCAGAGTACCAAATAGAATAATTCTTATGCTAGATGAAGTGGAGCCATGAGACATTAGAAGAATTATAATAGAAATCCAAAAGAAAATCCAAAAAAATAGGAGAATCAAGGTTTCTCCAACACAAGACAACTCTTCGAGAGGAAAAGACACAATTTTACATAAGTAAATTTAGAATGACAGTATAAAAAGAAGGTAGGTGCCAAGAATCATTAACTATAAAGTGGCAGGTAGTTGCATAGTGAGTAATAGAATAAAGAATATTAAAGCCAAAAATTTCATATAAGGATTTACCATTACACCAGGGGGCCTAGAAAATGAAAAGTTGGAATTAACATAGATGCTAAAATTAAAGTTACCTTTGTTTCTCTCTATAATCTTACAAATATTCTTCCAAAAAAACAACATTGTTGTGACAATATTTTCCAACAAGTGAAGTATTTTTCTTTGCATGAGGCGGACAAGAGATTTTTAGAAGAGCGAAGTCTCCAAATAGTGGTGCAACTATAGGCATTAATTAACCTTTGAAGGCAAAGGAGACCCAAAACCAACCTTATGCATAAGAATAAATGTATTTTGCCAAGAAACAAGGTGTAACTTATAAGCATTGGAATTGTCATGATAGAGACATTTTGCACATCTTTTGTTTATGAGTTTATATCAAGTCTTGGGTATGATGAAGCTCCTAATCTAGTAGGAAATACAGTTCCATATGGTATATCTAATGAATTGCAACCTCCCTGCAAACCAATAAATTTTTTTTTTTTACAACCATCAATTAAAATAGATATTTTAGTTGTGAGAGGGTGGAAATCAGCATTAATGAGCTTCTTAAAAGATATAATAGGCATGTATACTTAAATGAAAAGTTCAAACTATAAAGATTAAGAATGGAACATGCCCCAGGGCAAATTTGTACCATTGTTGGAGAGAAAAGCAGGATCTTGCTAGTTAATATGAAGCCCTGAAATGGAGTCTAAATTCAGCCATCATATTATTGTGAGCAAAAGCATTCTAAGAGGTGGCTTGGCCAAAAACTAAAAGATCATCAACAAAAAATAAATGTATAAAGTAGTAGCATGCTTTTTGAATGCCCTTAATTCATTGTTATATGTGTATCGATCAAAGAGGATAGCCAAGCCATCAATGACAATATAAAAAAGGCAGGGCAATATGGGGCATCCCTGACTAAGATTAGAGGATGAGCCAAAGAATCCCTCGTGGCTACCATTCAAACTGATCAAGAATTGCACATCCTCAACACAAGCTTTAAACCAATCAAAAAAACGAGAGGGAACCCTTTTTGCTCCAATATATTCAAGAGAAAGTTATGAGAGACATTATCAAAAAGCTTTGTAAATATCCAATTTCACACAAAACAAATAATTTGAAGGATTAGCATTAAATTCCCTCAGAAGTTTAGACTCAATATAAATATAATCAATTGCAACCCTTTTGCTGATAATCTCACTTAAGAAGGGTTTATAATGTGCGGCATGAGAAGTTTGATCATGTTGGCAAGGATTTTAGAAATAGTTTTGAAAAAATGTTACAAAGAGAGATGAACTTAAAGTCATAAAAATTAGCCATAAGTCAAATATATAGTTTGCATGGGGGCTCTCAGGAATTAAATTAATGGCAGTAGCTTTATCCATCCTAGGGGAATGAGAAGTGTTTAATAAAGCTAAACAACCTTGTAAATTAAGGGTCCATTAATATGCCAGATAAGATTGTAGAATTCAGGTGAAGCCATCAAGGCCATGGACAAACACTTTTGGGAGGGGATCATGAAATGTGAAATGATTTTACTATAGGGTAAAAAAGGGTTGAAGTTTGTTTATGGAGGTTGTTGGATATTAAAAATGGTTTGAAAATGGGATATAAAAGCATGAGAGAGTTTATTATGAATGCTAGTCAAATAAGAGGGACGAAAGATTTCCTTAATGAGGTTTGAGTTTTTTTTTTTTGTACAAAGTTTTCCATAAAGAAATCTATGATCATCAGCCCCTGAGTAAGCCATTTAACTTTACTTCTCTGCATGATCTAGGAGGGTCAGGCAAACTTCAACTTAGGGTAAATTGTAATTAAATATCCACGTCTCGATTACAATACGAGTTGTGGTGAAAAGTTAAAGGAATTAGGACATAAGTAAGAATGTTAGTTGGCGACTTCGTGTTAATGGATTAGATTCATTAACTTGAACTTGACTCGCTGTCGAGCTCGTGATTTGACCTTATCAGGTGAGCTCAAGCTAGTGCTTGTGCTTATATATTAAATAAGCTCGAATTTGAATTAATAAAACTAAACTCGTTGGCTCACTAGCTTGCTCGATTAATAAAATATTTAGAGATTAAAAATAATATTTGTTGTATGCTACAATATACGCGGCGATAGAGTTAGAAAGTTTTCACCTCGGCGTTGTACGGATATCCAACACACAAACATAAGAAAAATTAATACACAAGGATTTTTTACATGAAAACCCTAGAAAAGGGAAAAATCACTGGGTCACGCTCAGTTGGAAGAATTTCACTAGTGTTTGCTTGAGATACAAGAGTCTGACTCGTCCTTAAAATTTAGGATGATTATATTATAATGATTCACTTCCGGATTAAAATCCAATTACAAACAAGTTGTGTATTCAAGCTGAATTCATAATAACTTAAAATTCCGGCGTCACTTGGAAATCGGGTAGAATTCTAGCATCGCTTGAAAACCGGGCAGAATTCCGACATCACTTGGAAATCGGAAAGAAATCCAGCGTCACATAGAAGTCGGGCAAAATTTCGGAGTCACTTGCAAGTTAGTTAGAATTCTGGTGGCTCTTGAAAGTCGGGCGGAATTCCAACGTCTCACGGAAGTCGGGCAGAATTCCGGACGGTGGTCGAGTAAGAGCTTCTTCCCTCTACTTCTTCTCTTATCTTCTCTTTCTTCTCTTCTTGCTTCTTGGGTCCCCTCTTAAGAAAAATGAGAGGCTATTTATAATTATTTGAGAAGGACATGACCCGTAAATAGGAGGAGGATCAAGGGCTAATGTGGAGTGGTTCAGATGGACGATCGATATTAAATCCCTTGATTAGGGACCCTTTTTTTAGATATTTGAAGGTCTTAAAGATATCAGAATTCGGCGATCTTTGGCTGGTTGGATTCGTTTTGTCGAGCCGCTCGATTCGACTATAACATGTCATGTTTGAAACCATTTGGTAATCCAAATTGTGGTTTGAACTTTCCAACAACGCTTAGAGTCTTCAATTCAAACTCATTTGGGCTCGGACTGAGTTGAATTTGGTGTCGTTGGGTTCGTTTTTCTGATACGCTCAGTTTGACAATAAGTATGCTGAAATCGGAGTTAAGATGATCACATATTTAATTTTTGAAGCTTCCAACTTGATTTTGTCTCGATTAATATAATTTTCTGATGATATATCAATGTTATTTATTAATTTATATAATTTAGAAGTAAACTCATTTTTTATTAGATTATATGTATTTAAAAAATCTGAAAAGTTATAGTTTTAAAAAACAAAAAAGTTTATAAAAGTGCATTTAATAACATTAATTCATCAGCTGTTGTTGCACTTCTCCATATATATAAACGCTTAAAATAAAAAGTTTTTTTCTTCTTCAATGTTTCTTCTCCAACCTGCTGCGGATGACAAACGAGCAGAGCTTCTTCAGGGCTTCTTCTCCCATAAATAGGATGAGACGAGCACAAAATTATTTTTTGAGCTCGATTTAGATCTTGGGCTCAAGTTCAAGCTGAATTTTAACTAAGAAGATGAGCTCCATAATCCCACTACTCCACTTGACTCATTTATACCCACATTCATAGGTTGAAGCTTGTATATGTATTGCACGTGTTAATTATTAAGACCTAAACGTCCTTATAAAAAAAATCATTTCTAATCTAGCGTGCTAAATATATCTGCATTGTGAAATTAATAGAAATAATAAAACTATTAGGAATACTCAAAATTTATTATTTTAGTCTAAATAATTTATTATGAAATAATAAATAAGATTTTTTTAAAAAAAAAATACAGATAACATATACAATTTTTTTATTCATTCAATGCAACCTATAATAACCACATCATTCATCGTTATACCATAAATATTTACATTTTTTTATTTAAAAATAAAATAATACAAGTTTGAATTAAAAAAATGAATTATTTTATTTAACATTTAACTAACATATTAACCAAAATATAACCTAACCAAAAGCACAACTTAGGTTGGGATATAATAGACATCATTATACAAATATAATACAATTTATATATAAAAAAAAGAAATTTACTATATCATTTAAGTCTTAATTCATATGGTTTGGTTAACACAATTGACCAGAAGAATATCAGATACCAACTTCTTAAAGCTAATGTGTAGATTAAAGTCCATATTACTACATGTCTAGCCTCAATTATATTGGTAGCAACCAAAATTACAATCAGAATTCAAACTTTATAAAGAACATTTCCCTTCTGGTTGAATTCTGGATGCAAATGAAATATGGGAGGCATATTTTGTGATGCTTTATAATCAAATTTCGAAGAATTATCTATTATATTTACTTAATTAATCAACAAGAACTTCTATAAATCATCAAAAAAATAAATCTAATGAAAGTAACCAACGATTGCATATCTAAATAAAATTGACGGATGTAAAAGCCCCGTACAATCTTTTATCTCCTTCCCTCTTTCTTCTTCGGCAAAACTATTCAACAAATGCAATACTACACTTTGGAAGTTACTCAGCTAAGTACTCAATTCAGAACCAAGGAAACTCACGAAATGGTAGGAAGAACAGAAAGCAATATTTGATGGAAGATAACTGCTGCTAAATATGATCTAAAGTCATTACAATAAAAAAAAAAATAGAGAAAGAAAGATAAGTAGAACCGATAGTACAAAAGTTCAATGTACATAATTTAGTTAATGCCATCTTCCTCATCTTCAAAACTCAAACTAAGAGTCTGCAACTTGAAGCCTGCACTTTGTATAATCTCGATCAAATTTGAGGACCACTTTGGTGGTAATACCTTAAAGCTAGAATGTGGCCAATGATAATGATGATAAGGGTTTGATGCAAGAAAGACAACAAATGAAGTTGGACCCAATAGAAATCCCAATATACAATTAATAGCTTCTTATCTAACATATTGAGGCACCATCCACCATAAAGTTGATAATTAAAAAGATGTGAAACAATGAAGGAATTGCCTGCAGAAATTAAAATGAAGATTAATTAGAGCGTTGTCAATACAAATTTATCACCAATAAAAGGAAGGATTAAAAGTATTCTAGGTAATCAACTTGCTTAGGCAAAGAGTTGTTTTGAGATAACCAAACAATTCATAACATTCAAAGATAAAAGAAATACTTAAATGCTCATAACAAAAATCCCACAATTAATAATGAGAAAATTCACCTTTGCGTACCTTCCCACTTGTTCACTATTTGACTTTAGCGGAGTAGAAAGAACCAGACGAAGATGGAGAGCACCACTACGGAAAAGGAGACGAAGGACTTCGTTACCGGAGAGGTAGCCGCCGGTGAAGTGGTGGTGGGTGGCGCCCGGTGATCGTCCAAACGTAGTCTTGAAACTGTCGGTCGATGACGCGCACAAGTGATGGAAGAATTCGCTCCAAGTATTTGCCAACTGTGTCTTCGTGCTCAAACCCCACGTCAAAGAACGGGGATCGGAGGATGTTGAGGCTACCGTCGGCACTGAACACAAGCCCCCGCTCAAATTCATGATCCGCCATTCAACATTGAGGAGGAGCGGGAAGAAGAAAAGGGAGGAAGAGTTGGGCCGTGAGCTAGGGAGAGGCAAGTAGAAAATCTGAATTTGAATTTCAGATTTTCTAGGCTTGGAGGGAAAAGTTATTTTATCACTAAACTTTCCCTAAATTAAATTAAGAGGGGGCGGCTATTAGGGGGGAAAATAAGGGTGTAATAAGTAAATGCCTGGGTGGCAAGGAGAGAGAATATGTGAGATGGGTGGCCGGCCAAGCAAGGGAGGGAGAGAAGGAATTTGATTAATTAGTGGGGCCCATGGGATTAATTAAAACCTGATTTTAACAGGAGACCTCTTTATAAAGGCCTCAAAACATGAAAATAAAATGACTCATATGCCCACCGGGCTACAATAAACACTAAGCCTTCATAAGGGCAAAATAGTAACTAATGCTTGAAATAAAAGATACATAGAAAAATAACATAAGATGACATGACAACATCAGAAATATAAGCTCCCAATCGTAGCCGTCGATCTACGATTCCTTCGTTGGTAAACCTACCTAAAATGTCTGTCGATGATCTCATCATAAAATTTTCAAAAAATAACCATATAACACATAAACCCTGAACCTGACTACGTTTAACCATACAAATTGCCAGAACTTAATATAAAAAAATTTAGCAATACTGAGTAGAATCAACACATGACTGAAGCATCACTGACAGAGGAAGAAAAAAATAATCAACTGAATTTTACCTCAACGCTTGCAATGCCCTCTAGGTTTTGCACCTTCAAATAACCAGCACCTTCCTTTCCCTAAAATAACAATAAAAATGTACTTAATCTTAGACTTGTTCTCCAAAAAAAAAACACAAGCATCAATTTTGAGAGGCTTTTCTTCAAATAAAAATTAAAAACCTCTAAAGCATTGGAGAATTTTGATATTGCCGTGTCGTCTATAGTTCCCTCAGCCTTTGCAGAACCAGCATACAAAAACAAAATCATAGAAACCAAAATATACGATCAAAGAAAAGAAAATCACATATATATAATAATTTGTGAGCGAGGTTAGAGTCAGTGCCATGACGAACATATTGAGCAAATTCGAGGGGGAAACTGAAACACTAACGACTTGCTCTGCGGAGGGCATCCGCTCCACTTCAGCGTAGGCTCTGATTCTGAAGCTAGTGTTTCCTCCTCCGCTACTGCACTGAATATTCTTTTCAAAGCAGTCTTTTTCTGTAGATACCGAGAAGAGCAACCTCCTGAGGAGAACTTTTTTCAACTGTTATTATTATTTTTTGACTTTAGATTGTTTTTTTTGTAAATTAAAAAAAATTTATGATACAAATTTTATATCTATTTAAATATTTAATTAATATTTAAATATCCTAGACATTTCCCCAACTCTATTGGAAAATCACTAAGGTCACATTGCTTTTCCACATTTCATTTTCTTGAATGCAAACATAAATGCCATATCTTTTTCTGTTTTTTTCTCTTTTGAGAACTTGAATGCAAACATAAATGCCATATCTGTGAGATGTTGCATCATAGTAAACGGCTAAACCCAACAGTCATAACGAACAACAAGAAGGCATAGAGTCAATGACTCATATTCTCCATTCCATCATGAAGATCCATTTATTTATTCCTCACATCAACGCACAAACGCAGCGGTTGCCCCACAATTCGCAAGGGCCTTCCAAGCTGTTCCGTGCCATTGCAAGAGTATAGCAAAGTAGCATCAAGAAGCAATCTCACACTTATAGAGTGTGGGGCAAGATCTTCATGAATTTCCATAGACTTCCCCAATCATTAAAATCAACCAACCAAGATGTTCTTTGGATTCAAGCAGGATTTAGTAAATCCTTTTGTTGCATCTTCGAATAATCACGCAGATTGAGAAAAAACAAATTAGCATCTTTGCAGTCAATTATAAATGAGGCCCTTCCTTCGGGGGGAGGCCTTGGTTTGATGTAGCCATTATACATCATATAGAGTGCATTATATTATGGGAATTGGAAGAATTAGTATTCACGTGTTCGTTTAGTCGGCAAAAGCATAATCGGCGAGCAATGGAGGTCAGAAGGACCGTAGTTGGCGGTCGACCGTTGTCAGAAAGACCGATATATGGCGACGGAGGCCGGAAGGACAGTAGTCCGCAGGCGACGAAAATCAAGTGTACTTTGGTAGTGGTTAGAATAAATGGCCGATAATGATCCCCTTGATCGTGGACCGTTTTATCAAAAATTTGAATGTCTTTCGTAATGATATTAGAATTTGACGATCTTAGGCTCATTGAGCCGCTCGATTCGATTATAAACATGTCACCTTTGGAAATTGTTTGGTTATCAAATTTATGGTTTGAACATTCCAAAGACGCTTTGAGTCTTTGATTTGACTCATTGGGTAACCTCTAAATCCAAATTTTACTAAATCATAGCCTTCCAAGCTGCTCCGTGCTAATGATAGAGAATAGCATAGAACCAATCAGAGCTCTAAGGTTTCATTTGGAGCAACTTTCTAACTGCTTTTTAAAGTAGTTTTCTAGAATAAAAATTAAACCACAACCCTCAACAGAGTGATGAAACATTGCATTCCATGGTAAATGACCAATCATTCGGGTCTATTGTTCAGACTCATGGTCAAAAAGATGTATAATTTAAGTTGGATGGTTGAAGTACAGAAATGCATCGGCATTATTGTGCCATAGAAAAGTGTTCCACAAACTTCAAGAAAAAATTCTATAAAATGGTGGCGTGACATATAATGCTTTATGAAACAGAATATTGGGCATTAAAAGAAAATCATAAAAAAAATTAAGTAAAAATCTATAAGTAGTTCCCCTAATAGATCAGAATAAAAAAGGTTGCCTTAGATGATTTGATCACATAAAATATCTACATTTCAATGACCTGAGTAGATGTATTAAATTGGGGAATTTACATACATACCACTTTATTTCAAATGTTAAAATGGCATATGTTAAGAAAAGTAGAGGTAGACATATAAAGACTTGTTTAGAAAGTAATATAAATGAAAAATTAACTTTAAACAAAACATATTGAATAAAAAATTTCAGGTAGCCCATCAATCGTAGCAGGAGAAACACTTGTTGACAAAGATTTTTTTTTTCCTTTAAAATTCAGACCCGAAACATTTCACTCCTAAGGCCCCAAATGCCCGTGCTTAAAATTGCTGAAACCCTCGACAACATAGAACCGAAAGCCGCAACGGTTTCTACCAGAATTGTTAAAAACAGAAGACGAGTTCTTGTAAACTGTGGATCTAAGTTAAGGCTTCATTTGAGACAGCTTTCTTACTACTTCATAAAACAAATTTCAAGTAAAAAATTAAAACTGCATGGCAGAATTTGATTTAAATTTAACTTTCATCCTGCTAAAAAACTACCACCAAATAGCCTCTCTCTTAAATCATGCCTTAAAGCTTCATCCAAATAGCCCCTTAAGCTAACAAGTTAGAGATATGATTTCTTTTGGCTTAAGCATCACTACAACACTAATGTATTCATGTAGAGCACTGGAAAACCATCCTAAAGCAGATCCACCCACCTGTTCTCTTATGGTGACGCGCAAACGCAACGGTTTCCCTTAGATGAGCTGGACATCCAAACTGCTCCGGCGCCATCGCAATATCTGAAGCATCATTGGAAGCATTCCTAACCCCGGGTAAGATCGCTTTTCGTTTTTTATTTCATCGTCCTAGCCCATGTAGAGCTACGTCCGGAGACCGCACAGAATAAATTCTCCTCAAAGGATAACACGCGCGCGTCTAAGAAATCAACGGCATTGGAGAAGCAAAAGAGGAAAAGATCAGCCGCTCCAGCCGAGTCATACTTAAACTAATGAGATAGGGTTTTTTACACAGCTCACCTTGGCCTGTTGGTTGAGAGCTTATGCTTCCAACTAAGAGGTCTTGGGTTCGAGTCTTTGTGTATGCATTGTGTGTGTGAGTTTGCCTTAAATGGCCTAAATGTCCAAAAAAAAAAAAGTTAGGGTTTTTCATCTTAGTGTGCTATCTATTTATAAAAACAGCTAGAGCACTAAAGGAAAACTGCTTGAGGCTTATCAGTCGTTGGATCTTATCAGACGGCTGAGAAAAACAAAAGAAAGTTGGGTGGACTTTTTGGTTTTTGCAAGGGGGAAAGTTCAAGAAACAAAAATTGGAACAAAAATGACAAAAATATACTTAAAAATCATAGATAATATATTCTCTTTACAGATCCTGTGGACTGTTCTCAACAAGAACTATGAGAAAGACCAATCTTTATAAGAGTAATGAGATCTGATTTGAAGAGAATAAAGAACTGCTAAGGACTTTTGTGTGAGTTTTGTTGTGTGAATATATAAACTTGAATTATGCTGCTAATAACCCCATTTATTTCACCATCATCCAAAGTCACAATCCCCTCTCTTGATCTATTACCACTAAAATAACACTTCATATATTCAATTTTTGACCTACTCAAGCAAAAACTTTTAAAGTCTAAGCTTAACCTTCATAATTTAAGTTTATTTTCAACTCACTCTATAGTCTTATAACCAAGATGAATATCACCAGCAAAAAGAATACACCAAAGTACATCCTCTTGTAAATCTCCAATGTGAACATCCACGACTAAAGCAAAAATATATGGGCTTAAGTTTGATCCTTGATGTAATCCAACTAAAATAAGAAAATACTTGGTCAAACCACCTTGTGTTTGAACACAAGTAATAGCTCCTATATACATATATTTACCGCTTTGAATATAAGCATTATTAACTCCTTTATTTCCAAGAACTCTCCATAGCACTTCTCTTGAAACTTTAAATATATATGAATTCAATGGTATGTGTGCAAATCAATAAAAACTAGATAGACTTCAGCTTGAGTTAAACGGTAAGAAAATGCAAAAATGCACTTTATGGGATCCTTTCTTTGATTTAGAACAACTTCAACAGAAAACTAGGGCAAGGAAGTGGGTTCAGATTCGCCTTTGTTCATCAACAAGCAAATCAATACACCAGTTATCTACCGTGGATGAAAGGGCCATCCAAGCAACTGCATCGCTAATGGATAAGAATTAAAGGAATTCTGCTCAAAAATAACGGGAAAAACTATTATCTGTGATGGATTGTAACATCATTGGCTCAATCCACAAAGAGAGAAATTTTTTCTCGAGAATAAATCTTGTACTCATAGGCTTTGACATTGCATTTATAATAACTAACATAAGAGAAAATTTTGGCATCTTATTGGATTGCAGGCTCCAAAAATTCACGCACTGCCTCTAGCAGACCCTTTCTTTTCTTTTTCGGGTTGTCAAGGAGAGTTTTAACAAGTATGTTCCAAGATAAACATTCAGAAGGACAAATTAGGTTTTAAATAAGACACTACCAAAAAATTTCAACCTCATTTTGAGGAATCTTTATGATCTGCGTTCTGATTTCTTATAGGTGCAAGCCCCTATAATTAATTACCGTCCACATAACAAGAAATAACTTTCTATTAAGTCTAGTCGTCAAATAGATGCATAGTATCAAATAGATATGTAGTATCTAGCGTATAGTAGCAGCATCATCTATATTTAAAATTAGAAATTTAACCTCTAAAACTTAAAGCAAATGCTAGGGTAATGATGATGAGCCCAACCAAGTATAGCATCTCTTCTACAGACATTGACGTATCATCTAACTATTAAGTAGTTGATAATAAGATGCAAATTTCGAAAACAACCATCCAACACCCAAAAAAGCTTCCCAAAAACATCGTGAAGTCAATAGCATACAAAAACAAGAAAAAGATAGCGCATTAGTTAGATCACCCGTGTTTCATCAGCTCCTTTACCAATTAAGATAATCATTCAAGAAAAATTGTACAGGAACCAGTACCTGAACAAGTAAAGCCATGCAAAATTCCAGGACTTGATATTAAACAAAAAAAAAAACATTACAAAGTGAGTAGAATAAACGAGACTGAAGCATCAATAGCAAGGAAAAAAAATCAAACAAAAAAGAAATTTTATTAAAATTCATATTGATATTATATATAATCTGATAACTAATTTTTTAATGCTACCACAGGTTTATAATTTTGGTTGTAAAAAGCAACTTCACACACAAAAATGTCAAAAAAGCATTGAAAAAGTCAACCCAAAGACCATTGACTCTCCAAGATAGCATTAACATCAATTTTGAAAGAAATTCTGCTCGAATAAAAATTAAAATCCTGTAACAGCCTTGGAGATTTTTTATAATGCCATGTTGACAATAATTCCCTCTTACAGAACCAATAGACGAAATAAACAATGATAAAACCCAAAAGGTGCGATCCAAAAATAAATAAATAAAAATAGGTATAACAATTTGAGATCAAAGGCTTCATCAATAACTGCATACAGACACAGAAGTTGCAAGGTCATCAATAGGACCCAGAAATCAATATGTCAAAATTAAACTATAAGTTTTTATTTTTTTTGGAGTGGAGCATTACTCGGTAAGGGCCTTCCAAGCTGCTCCGTGCCAATGCAATAGATTAGCAGAGAAGAATTACGATCTCTCAAGCGATATCCAAACCACTCCAACACTCAGTAGAGTGGCGAAGAATTGCCTTCCATCGTGAATACTTAATCAATACCATAACCAAAGTAAATGTTGTTTGGCTTAGAAGTATGATTAAATTCAAGTAGGACTTAATAACTTGAAATTTAAATCTCACAGCGAGTTAAATCCTCGGTTTCCCTCTTGCCATATATCCCAGGTTGAGTAAATCCGGGAGGTCAGCAGATATAAGGGATTTGGCCGAAGAAGCGAGCGAAAGTAAGAAAGATGACAACTTCGCAACGAGCAAGCTCCCCTCGTCGTCGTTACCTCGATCAAACAGAAGAACGGAGAGGAACTTTGGATCCAATAGGAACTATAGGAAAAAATATCGTCCAACGAGGCAAAGAAGTTATTATTTAGCAACTGGTTCAAAACTCCTCTCTGACGTGAAGCAGACGACATCGAAGAGCAACGAACAGCTGATGAAGAGGAAAAGCTAAAACCTGTGGGTCTGTGGCTCTCAAAAGAAAAAAATATAGTCATAAAAAATCTACATACAATATCACCATTACCATTGGGCTGGTTTGTTCGGGCTGCAAGAGTTCCAGTTTAAAGACTTCATTGGAAAAATTATTAGAATCATAATTAAAATTAAAATTATAAATAACTTATACTTAAATATAAACTAAAATTAAAACACTTTAAATTTACCCTTTAAATAAATTAATCAAATCTTGATTTATATTATCAAATAATTTCATACGATTTAACACTTGCCACAGTTTTCAGGATTTAACTGGATTTTAAAAAAAACCCAGCTTTAAACAGCCACCACAAGCAACGAGTGATTAAATTTGGGGTGAAGCATCACTGCATCACTTATGTATTTCCGCAGGGAACAGGAAAATCTGTTTCATAGAAGGTGGCGAAAGAAAGTGAAAGTTGGGGGCTCAGATTCGCCTTCTTTCCATTCTTAACGAAATCTAACCACCTGTTCTATAACAGCGACGCGCAGACGCAGCAGTTTCCCAAATATTAGCGGTCCATCCATGCTGCTCCGGCACCGCCGCAAGAGAAGCATTGCGATATCTGAAGCACATTGAAACATTCCTAACCAGGGTATGATCGCTTTTCATGTTGGATTTAGTCATCATCGACCAATTTGAAAGAGAGAGAAAGAAAGAGAGCGTGCATGGCCAAAAAGCTTCAGAGGCATAAGAAATCGTCAGTATCAGCATTGGAGAAGGCAGACGGAAGAGACGAGCCAATCCATCCACTCAGATTTACGTCAGATTTAGGGGCTGTTTGGGATTTTATGTCAGATTTACGCTAAATCCAGCCAAACGGTTTTTGTGCGCTAGTTAAATCCCGGATTTACGAAATTACAGATTTACAGCTTAATCCGGGATTTACGGATTTACTAAATCCCTTGGTTCGATATTAGAAGCGCCCGAAAGGGAGAAAGTTAACTTCACAGCCAGCGAGCTGTTGTTCTTGCTTCCGATCAAAATGTCGTAACTTCATACCCAACAGGAAGGGAAAGTCGTGGAAGGAGCGAAGTCGAACAGCCACGAAAGAGCCAAAGAAGCGACGCGTGCAATCTATACACCCCCTGTGAAGCAACGAAGCCGAACAGCAACAACGAAAAGAAAAGATGAAAGGCAAACCCTACACGCCTCCTACAATCCAAGCAACTCCATCGGCAACGGATAATAAGAATAGAGGATATTCCTGACGCACCATAGAAAGAAATCCTGTTCTACTCTAGGTGGGCAAGATCATCATCTGTGATAGATTTCAATTTTTATGTGACCAAACCATCTAAAGTGACTTTCTCTAATTTATTTCCATTGAAACTAATCCAACCATTACACATATATACTCATTATGTATCCTACCTGTAAGGGTAACGCCAATCATACACCTGAGCAACCTCATCTTTGCAAAACTTAACTTAATATTATGCTTCTCTTTTAAAGAGCAACATTCGGCACTATAAAACATTGCAAGTCTCACCATCATCTTATAAAATTTTCCATGAAGTTTGAAGGGGACTTTTCTATCACATAACAAGTCTGACTCATTCCACCACTTTAACCATCCAACTTGAATTCTGCTGCTAATATCCTCATCTATTTCACCATCACTATAAACAATAGATCCAAAATATCTAAAACATGTACTCTTATTAATGACTTGATCGCTCAAAGTCACAATCCCCTTACTAGGTCAATTACTACTAAAATTACACTCCATATATTCAAATTTAGATCTACTCAAGCAAAAACCTTTAGACATAATTTAAGTTAACCTTCAACTCCCTCTCTAGTCTTATCAACAAGATGAATATCACCAGCAAAAAGCATACACCAAGAAATATCCTCTTGTAAATGTGAGAACATCACTGACTAAAGCAAAAAAATATGGGCTTAAGGTTGATCCTTGATGTAATCAAACTGAAAAAGGAAAATACTTAGTCAAACCAACTTGTGTTTGAACATAAGTAATATCTCCTACATACATATATTTAATGCTTTGAATCCACTTATCATGTTAACTGAACTTGCTAAACTTAACCCGCAATCATCAACATATGAGGAAAATAAATAGAGATTCAAAGACAAGAATTCGCCTTTACTGAATAACAAAGCAGATGCACCAACAAATTATCCACAGCTACACACGGACACGGCCTTTGCCAGGTTATCAACAGATACGCAGGTGATAAAATTTTCATATAAATCATCAAACCTTACTACGTTCATAACAATAATTTTTTTCTCCATTGAGAACTTGAACACAAACATAAATGCCATATCTGTGAGATGTTGCATCATAGTCAACTGCTAAAACCCAACAGTCATAACGAATAACAAGAGTTCATAGAGGCAATTACTCATATTCTTGTGCAACACCTTAATTCTTATAATTAAGAACCAGCGCAATTTATCTCCACTCATCTGACATCTTGTCATCAAAATAATATTTAAAACTTAGTAAGCTCAAAAAATTACTTGATCTCCTAAGCATCCACATCTCTAGTGCAATATCATTAGGTCACATTTTTTTCCACTTTATCCACACTTTATTTTCTTGAAAGATTCTATTTTAATGATACGGCTATCAAAATAAAAATCTTTAAAAATTTGTTCAAAAATGATACTTTAAGCATCATATAACACTAACAGATGGACGCAGTGGTTGCCCCCACAATATGCATGGGCCTTCCAAGCTGCTCCGCGTCATTGCAAGAGAATAGCAAAGTAGAATCACGAAGAAATTTCACCCTTATTTAGTGTGGGGGAAGATCTTCGTGAATTTCCAGAGACCTCCCAATCATTATAATCAACCAAGGTGTTGTTTGGATTCAACCAGAGACCACCACCAGTTTTAAGTTTAGGATGATAAACCTCAAATTCTTAAACTTCAAAATTCAAATCCAAAATTCAAACCCTAAATTGATGCTATTATGCCATGGGTTTATAACCAATGTGACAGCTTTAATAACTAACCTTAATCGAAAGTTCACTCTTGTTATCAGGAGGGGTAATTAACTATAGGGACTTGCACCTATAAAAAACAGAACTCAGATCATAAATTCCGCGCAAAATGAGGGCATAATCTCCGAGTAATGTCTTATCTTAAACCCAAACTGTCTTCTGAAAATTCACTGGAACCTAATCTCAATAAAACTCTCCGCCGTCACACAAATAAGAAAAGAGACCAATGGCAGGGTACGGAGAGGCTGAGGGCACAACATGAAATTTTTGTAGCGCACAATACATCACTGCTATATTTCATTATCGCCCCCAAACCAACCTACAAATTTTAATATTTCATTCCATGCACCTATTTTTGTTCTATGGCTGAAAGGCATGTAATATCAAAGTTTTGGGTGTTAGATACGTAAATAGCATGAAATAAAATGGCATGTATGTAAATCCCCCAAAAGTTATCTCAAAGACCATTCACTCTACAAGATGGCATAAGCATCAATTTTGAAAGAGATTCTGCTCGTAAAAAAATCAAAAATCTCTAAAAGCTTTTGAGACTATTTTAATCCAGTGTTGACAATCATTCCCTCTAGGGATAAACTAAAACGGAAAAGGTCACTCATGCTAAGAAATCTACTCAACCATTATCATTGGCTCCGCTTCAGGAGCTACGGTTACTTTCCTTGTTACCGCCATAACTGTTTTTTTTTTTTTTCAAAGCAGCCTTCTCTCGAAGGAGCCCAAAAGCATAACCTACTGAGGTTCTAAAGAGGCATGTGTAGAAGTGGAGAAAATTAAAGAATCATATGAATTCCCTGAACCCGAGGAAATACTTTTTTTTAGCCTGAGGAAATACTTAAGTGAATAAGTTGGTGGGTAAAAAAAAAAATTAAGTTTCATTCAAACATCAATATAATACTAGGTGGCGTAGTAGAAAAAGGATAGACTTCAACTTGGGAAAAATCGTAAGAAATAATCCACACTAAGGGGTCGGCAGTTATTTGCTTGGACATAAAAAACATATTTTTATAGAGAAGGGGTAAAGGAAATGTGCTCAGATTCACCTTTGTTCAATCAACAAGCAGATCCATCGCCACTGGATAAGAATAAATGCTGAGATCTCAGAATAACCATCTCAAAAAATCATGGTCCATAGTGTGAGCAAGATTTCCCGTGATGGATTTCGTCATTGCCCCATCCAAACTGAGAGAGAGAGAGAGAGATCCTTGGAATTCATAAAATTTGGGTGAGAATTTTAGTACTCACATTAGAATTCACATTTACTGTATAAAAAGCAGATCCACCAACTAGATATCCACAGCTACACACGGACACAACTGTTGCCAGGTTATGAACAGATGCACAGGAGCAAGCGATTATACTTAAAAAATAAGTTTTCTGAGGAGAGTGAAGCATTTACTCGTACGTACTGATACATACTCGAAAAATTAACTTGATCGGGCACGAATCTCGAGGCAAAATTAAGTTGGAAACTTCCGAAATTAAAATTCGGACCATCTGAACTTTGATTTCAGCAAACTTATGGTCGAACTAAACGCCTAAAAAATACAAACCCAATGATACCAAATTCAATCCAATCCAAGCCCAAAGGGTCATAAGCGCTATTAGAAGGTTCAACCCACAATTTGGATTACCTAACAGTTCCGATACATGCGGTGCTTATAGTCGAATCAAGGGGCTTGACGAGATGAATCAAACAAGCCCAAAATCACTGAATTCCGACATCATTAAGACATTCAAATGTCCATCAAGCGGTCCACTATCAAGGGATTCAACATCGGCTGAGGTTTTCCCCTTCCACGAGTTCTCCACGTAAAAGCATCTTTTATTCTTTGTGTGTGAGTTGAATATCCGAACAACGCTAAGAGGCAGAATTTTAACTCTATCGCCGCGTATATTCTAGCCCGCAACACTCACAAAGAGCATTGCAGTATAAGGCTGAGAAAAAACCTATAATTTGGTGTGGGAAAATTAAAAAAAAAAAAAACTATATAGACTTCAAGCTTCAGTTAAATTGTAAGAAAATGCACTTTATGGGATCCTTTCTTTCTTTAGAACATGTTCAACAGAAAATTGCAGCACGCAAGTGGGCTCAGATTCGACTTTGTTCATATACAAGCAAATCAATCCACCAGTTATCTACCTTGGATGTCCGGGCCATCCAAGCAACTCCATCACCAATGGATAAGAATAAAAGAAATCTCCGAAGCATCTTAAAAAGGAATCCTGCTCGACAATAATGGGCAAAACTATTATCTGTGATAGATTTCTTCATCATTGCTCAATCCATATATAGAGAGAGAGATAGAGAGAGATTGTTGTAGTTGCAAAAAGAGATTTTCTAATAAGTCAGATTAGTCATTACTCTTCCAGAATTGCAGAATAGAAACCGAACCCTTTTTAGATTCATCCGTGCCAACCTTAGATATCAATGGGAGGATACCGAGTGTCAGAAAGAGCTAGTAGTAAAACCATAATAGTAAATGTCAGGTTATGGAGAAATAATGTGTAAGGATAAGCAGAGAGAATTTTTTATCAATCAATTACCTCTGAGATGGGTCCAATAAAGCCATAATTACCAAAACCAATCTACACCTAACAGAGGATTATTTAGAAATTATATGTATGTACCTTTTTTTGTTTAGAAGATAAAAGGCATGGCACAAATCCAAGAAAGCGCTTCATAGAAACTGCTCAACTAAACAAACCCAACAAACGGCAAGCGTGACTTCGGATCCAATAGCAACTAGAAAGAAATGTCGTCCAAGGAGGCAAAGAATTTCATTAGCAACTCATTCAGGAACTCCACCTCTTACGCGAAGCAGCCGAAATCGAAGAGCAACGAACAGCTGGAGAAAAAAAAACATAATAATAAGATATCCATATTAAATATCACCACTGCGCTGAGTTGTTCGGGTTGCAATTCATTGAAGGCGTGACAGTGCCACAGAGCTACGTCCGCACTCGCACCTAATAATTTCTCCAGCAGAAGCTATTCCAGAGAAGTATAACGCAGGAATAATTAATTTAATTAAAAAAATAATTAAGAATATAATATAATTAATTACTAATCAAACTAAAATTCTGTTTTATATTTTTAATCATGATAAATTAATTCATAATAATTTAAAAAATAATCTAATAAGTTATTTTTAAATTAAAATATTTTTAATTATATTATTTTTTTAATTCTAATTTATTAATTATAATTAACTTTAAAATTATAAATACCTTGTACTTAAATATAAACTAAAATTAAAACACATTAAATTTAGCCTTTTAATAAAATAATCAAATCTTGAATTATATTATCAAATAATATCATACGATTTAACACTTATTTGCCAAACAGTTTTCGGGATTAAACTGGATTTAAAAAATCCGGATTTAAACAGCCCCTACAAGTAACGAGTTGGAGATGAGATTAATTTTGGGGTGAAGAATCACTGCATCACTTAAGTATTTCCACACAGAACAGGAAAATCTGTTTTAGAAAAGGTGGGCAAAGAAAAGAAGGTGAAAATTGGGGGCTCAGATTCGCCTTGTTTTCATCCTCAAGTAGATCCACCCATCTGTTCTATAACAGCGACGTGCAGAAGCAGCGGTTTCCCATAGATTAGCGGGCCATCCAAGCTGCTCCGGCACCACCGCAAGAGAAGCATTGCGATATCTGAAGCACATTGGAAACATTCCTAACCAGGGTAAGATCGCTTTTTCATGTTCGATTTCATCATCATCGCCCAATTTGAAAGAGAGAGGGAGGGAGAAAGAGCGAGAGCGTGCATGATCAAAGCTTTAGGCATAAGAAATCATCAGCATTCGAGAAGGCAGACGGAAGAGACGAGCAACTCCATCTGGTCAGATTTAGGCTTTGTTTGGGGGCAAATTACATCCAATCCGGTGAATTTTAGTGACGTGGCGACACCGGACTCAATAATTTGCCTCATTTGGGACAGTTTTCTTAGGACAAAAAGCATTAGAGCTTGGGCCTGCATCATCTTACTAGAAAATTATTACCGGTGTCCAGATTCGTCCGAACAACAATCCAGCCTAGCCACATCACCCGGGCGCAATGTATTCAGGTGACATGGCTTGTCTAGAATGGTGTCCGGACGGCCTGTACCCGGACGTAATAATTCACCCATCTTATGAAACCAAAATATAGGTTCATACGCAGCTCACCTTGATCTGTGATGTCTGTTCATATGGGCTCATTTGTTTTGCTTCGGAGCATGTTCAATAGACAAGTGCGTAAATTAAACAGGCTCAGATTCGCCTTTGTTCAATCATTTCGCAGATCAACCCGCTAGTTCTCTGCTAGTAACGCATCGATGGAGCGGTCGCCGTGCATGTACACCATGGCAAGCAGACCAAGGCACACGGATGCAGCGGTTGCCTGCAGATGGCAAGGGCCTTCCAAGCTGCTCCGTGCCGCTGAAAGAGAATAACAGAGAAACATTAGGAACTCTAAGCGGCTGTATGGTATCAGATTTATCCCGGATTCAAGTCGAATTTACAATAAATCCAGCCAAACGGTTTTTGCGCGCAAGTTAAATCACGGGATTCTGTAAATCCCTAAATTAACAGCTTAAATCCCGGATTTACTAAATCCATATGTTCGGCGGATTTAACGGGATTCAACATTAATAACGCCTGAAAGGAAGAAAGTTCAATTTCACAGCCAGCGAAATCCTCCTCTTGTTTCCGATCAAAATTTCGTAACTTCCAATCCTACAGGAAGTGAAAGTCGTCGAAGGAGCGAAGTCGAACAGCCACGAAGGAGCCGAAGAAGCAACGCGTGCAATCTATACACCTCCTGCGAAGTGTATTAATTAAATAATTTAAATATTAATAATTAAGTAAATTAATTAAATAATTAACTTTAAACAAAACATTATTGAATGAAAAATTTCAGGTAGCCCATCCAAAGTAGCAGTAGAAACACTTGTTGTTAGCCCTAGCGAAATGCTGCTACCAAACAACCGACAAATCAATTAAATTCGATCTTCCCAACAAAAACTGCTTGGCAGGATTTGAATGAAATTTAGCATTAAACCTGCTCAAAACCCACCACCAAATATCCTCGTAAATCATGCCTTAATGCTGCAACCGAATACCCCTTAAACTAACAAGTTAGAGATATGATTTCTTTTGGGTTAAGCATCACTACAACACTCACTTATTCATGCAGAGCACTGAAAAACCTGTTTCAGAGAAGATCAGCAAAGAAAAAAGAAATTGGGGGCTCAGATTCGCCTTGGTTCCATCCTCAAGCAGATCAAACCACCTGTTCTCTTACGGTGACGCACAGACGCAGCGGTTTCCCTTGATGAGCGGGACATCCAAGCTGCTCCGGCACCATCGCAATATCTAAAGCATCATTGGAAAAATTCCTAACCCGGGGTAAGATCGTTTTTCCTGTTTGATTTCATCATCATCGCCATCGCAGAGCTAAGTCAGGAGACCGCACACAGATTAATTTCTCCTCAGAGAGAGAGATCGCGCGCGCATCTAAGAAATCATCGGCGTTGGAGATGCAAGAGGAAAAGTCCATCCGCTCTAGCCGCCAACACACTTAAACTAATGAGTTAGAGTTTTTAACCGTAGTGTGCTATCGATTTATAAACACAGCAGGACCGCTCCTCAACGACACATGTTTGTGGCTTATCAGCCGTTGGATCTTATCCGACGGCTGAGAAAATCAAGGTCGGACATTTTTTATTTTTGCTGGGGGAAAAAGTTCAAGAAATAAAAAAGCTTAAAAAAAATTTAAAAAAAATGGATTTAAAAAGGAATTTTGCGGCTTTTTTGGAAAAAAGAATTTTGTAATAAATGCTTAGTTTTAAACAATAAAATTTTCAAAAAAAAAAATAAAATAAAATAAAATTTAAAAGATGCATTCCAAAAGCAACAACATTATTTATGTTTCGGAAATCTATAGCCTTCTCTTTCTCCTAAGAGGGTGTTTGGCATCGGATTTATTTGCTGTTTTAAGTAGGATATATGTTTCCCTCGGTTTGCACGCTTCTTCGGTGACTGTTAAGCCGAGCTTCGGCAACACGGGCTCCGCGGGCAAGTCTTCCGCCACTCTTTAAATCCCGTTAAATTCACCGAACCGAGGGTTTAGTAAATCCGGGATTTAAGCCGTAAATTCTTAAATCCGGGATTTAACGGGCGATGTAAAACCGTTCGGCTGGATTTAATGTAAATCCGACTTAAATCCAACCATAAATCCGATACCAAACAGCCCCTAAAGAAGAAAGGTGCACGCAATTAAAAAAATCACCACCACCGACTATAAAACCTGCTTTACATGCCTAAATCTGCGCTTGGCTATCCCTCTTCCAAATTAGCTTCCAAACGCCCACCAAAAGCTTTGCAAATTCTTTATACGCATTCATAAAATCACCTTCCAAATCCACACAACAAATCAGCCATAAGTTATCTTTCATATAAAAACTTATTGGATTGATTCTCTTCCGTTTGTTTCGATTAAGCGAAGTATATCGATTAAGCTCTATGAATCAAAATATATGAACTTGTCTACAAGTATGGATTAATTTCAAATTAACCTGATGTGATTATGCAATCTTAAGTTCCATATAGTAGTTCAACCTACTCTTCCTTTAGATTAATTAATGACATTCTACGTACAACCCACTTGCATGAACTAAAGCTTTCTTAACATGTAACTAAGTGATAATTGGTTTATTGTAGTATAAATAGCAAGAAATGGCTATAATTCAACATTTGCCTTTCTTAAAAACAAAAGCTATACATTCATGACAAACCAAGAACCTTAGGTTACTAATTATCACATCAAATTTTCATAAATAATTTGAATAGCATAAGCTAAATTGAAAGACTTAGCTACTATTACCTTACCAAAAGGAAAAAATTCTTAAATTAATAACTTCACACACACGCACACACAAAAACAGTGTTTCCGAATATTACGATATGTTCCTCGTCTTATATTCTAAATGTAATTATCATAACCTACAAGAAAACCATTATACTTATGTGTCAATATTAGGGATGTCAATTTTTGACACGACCCGAATCAGACCCGAAAAAATCCGGGTTATGGTCAACCCGGACCCGAAACGGTTCAGGTTCGGGTTCAACAAATCAATCCGTTTTAAAAATCGGGCCGGATTCGGGTTGACCCAACAACCCGAAAATGATCCAAAACTGACAATAAAACTCCTATTTGACTCGAAAACCCGAGATTGACCCTTTTTTTCCCAAATTTGACCTGAAAATCGAACATTGACCCGAAAACTAGCAATTTTATGTCAACTTTGGATCATTCGTGGCGGGTCAAGTTGACCCAGACCCAGTTTGGGTCCAAAAACCTAACCCATTTTTAAAAACGATCAAGTTCGAGTTAACCCAAACAGTGCCTGGTCATTTCCGGATTCAATCCGAACCCGACTAGTTGACCTTAATTGACACCCCTAGTCGATATTTATCAAATGAATTACGACCAACATTATAAAAAATTATATTATGTAATTCTCAAGCTCTACATGAAGCTATTAGTATAAAGAAAGCCCATACGACTGTGCATGTTAATTCCAAAGTCCCTTTTTGCATTGCTTTTAGGTAAATTTTTTTGCACACATTCTTCAATATACTTAATGATTGATTTTCCAATAGAGAGCTTGGTGCCCTATCGATTATATGCTATTGATTCATCGCTCCATGATTTGAAACTTTGGGGAACATACAGGCTCTAATCATAACCATTTAAAAGAGACTGGAGCATCAATACCAATAGAAAAAAAAAATCAACCAAAAAGTAATTTTATTAATACTGATATTAAATCAGACAAATATTTTTTAAAGCTACTATAAATTAATAATTTTGGTTATAAAAACCAATTTCGCACCACAAAAATTTCAAAAAAGCATTGAAAAAGTTATCCCAAACACCATTAGACTGTTCAAGATAACATAAGCATCAATTTTCAAAGAGATTCACCTTGGATAAAAATAAATAACCTCTAACACTCTAAAAGACTTTATAATGTCGTATTGAAATTCATTCCCCTTTACAGAACCAATAGACAAAATAAACAATGATAAAACCCAAAAGACAGATGTAAGCCTTAAAAAAGATTTTGTTAGAAAGTATTATAAATGATCTTTTAAAAAAAAAATAAAAATAGAAATAATCCTTTTTATTATATTTAAATAAATATTTGTATTCATGTAGCTAAACCCAAGTAATACGATATAGGCTTGATATTGTAGTTAATGTAAGAAATTTAGAGCAAGATAAAAAAAAATACCGCCATGAAGAGCATTGAGAACAAATTTGAGGGTAATTCTAATAGTGAAGGTCTTCTATGCAGAATTTCTGCTTCCGGAGCTAGGCCCCTGCCCATCAAAAAGTTTTTCTTTTCAACGCAGTCTTCTTTCTGAGAGAAACAAACATAACAGCTGTGGCTCTTCTGCGGATAAGAAGGGGTAAAGAGAAGTAAAAAGGGAGTAAATTCATTCAACCCAAACAAATCCTTTAGAGAACTAAGGGGTAAGACAGTACAGTATAATACAGAACATAATAGTAGTCTTAGAAGACGGATAAGGATTCTCTCCACCTACCATGTTAACAGAACTTGCTAAGTTTAACCCGCAAACATCAACATAGGAGGAAAATAAATAGAGATTCAAAGACAAGAATTCACCTTTACCGTATAACAAAGCAGATCGACCAAGTAGCCATCCACAGCTACATCCGGACAGGTTATCAACAGATACACAGGAGCAAGCAATTATACTTAAAAAATGAGTTTCTGCAGAGAGTGAAGAATTTACTCATACTTACAAAGAGCATTGCTGCATCATCTTGTGATACCGGTATAGATACCCCTTGACGGCTGGCAAAAAAAACTATAGTTTGCATTTAAATGTATAAATATTTATGAATTCAGTGGTATGCGTGCAAATCCAATAAAAACTCCATAGACTTCACTAAAACCGAACCTTCTTTAGATTCATCCGTGCCAACCTTACATATCAATGGGGAGGATACAGAGTGACAGAAAAAGCAAGTCGTAAAGCATATAGTAAATGTCGGGTTATGGAGAAAAATTGGGTAAGGATAAGCAGAGAGAATTTTTTATCATTGAGTTACCTCTGCGTTGGGTCCAATAAAGCTATACTTAACAGGTTTATTTAAAAACTGGATAGATGCAACCTTTTTTTTCTTTTGAGAAGATAATTGCATGGCACAAATCCAAGAAAGTCCATCATAGAAACTGCTAAACAAAACAAACCAAACAAACTTCCAAAAGTGTGAGCAGCAAACAGGCCTCTACTGCCCAAATTCACCTTTCTTCCATCAGGAAGACACATAGAGAAAGGGATTATGGAAGTTACAAAATAGAATTTTTCTTATTCACGAAAGGTGAAATTCCACGAAGTTGGACTGGGCATATTATTCTTCGGGAGGTTCAGCTAGTTGTAAACCATATAGTAAGCATGGGATTATGGAGGAAAATTGGATAAGGATATCCAGAAAGAATTTTTTATCACTGAATTAGATGAGACGGACACTATAAAAGCTATTCTTCATGTAAGAAAATTAAGTTAAATGGATGGCACAAATCCATAACAGCACATCCTTGAAACTGCAAAACCCAAAAATCCTAACTACCAAAAGGCTCAAATTCACATTTCCTCCTCCATCACGAAGAAGATAATACATCCGTTTATTCTTTCAACATGGCACAAAGACTCAGCGGTTGCCTGCAAGGGCCCTCCAAGCTTGCTCCGTGCCGATGCAAGAGAATAGTAGAGAACCATTCAGAACTCCAAGGTTTCATTTGAGACTGACTTTCTTACTGCTTTTTAAAATAGCTTTCTAGTATAAAACTTAAACCACAACCCTCAATAGAGTGATGGAACACTGCATTCCATGGTAAATGACTAACCAAGCCTTTTAGGTCTACATCTAACTTTATTAACACAAGTCAAATCTAATACATCTACTTTCCTAATTAGGACATCTGAATGCCGTCATTTTATATGTGACCAAACCATCTAAGGCAACTATCTAATCTTATCTTCCACAGAAACTACTCCAACCTTTACACTTATATACTAATTTTGTATTCTATCTCTAAGGGTAAAGCCAATCATACACATGAGCAACCTCATCTTTGCAACACTTAACTTAATATTATGCTTCTCTTTTAAAGGCCAACATTCGGCACCATAAAACATTGCAAGTCTCACCACCATCTTATAAAATTTTCCCTAAAGTTTGAGGACTTTTCTATCACACAACAAGCCCGACGCATTCCACCACTTTAACCATTCAACTTGAATTCTGCTGCTAATATCCTCATCTATTTCACCATCAATCTGAACAATAAATCCAATATATCTAAAACATATACTCTTATTAATGACTTGATCGCCCAAAATCACAATCCCCTCACTAGGTCTATTACTACAAAAATTATACTCCATATAATCAATTTTAGATCTACTCAAGCGAAAACCTTTAGACTCTAAGGTTAAACTCCATAATTTAAGTTTACCTTTAACTCCCTCTCTACTCTCTAGTCTTATCAACAAGATGGTGAGCATACACCAAATAACATCCTCTTGTAAATGTCTAGTGAGAACATCCATGACTAAAGCAAAAAGATATGGGGTTAAGGTTGATCCTTGGTGTAATCCAACTAAAAAAGGAAAATAATTGGTCAAACCAACTTGTGTTTGAAAATAAGTAATAGCTCCTACATACATATATTTAATGCTTTCAATCCACTTATCATGTTAACTGAACTTGCTAAGCTTAACCAGAAAACATCAACATAGGAGGAAAATAAATAGAGATTCAAATACTGTTCACCTTTACTGTATAAAAAAGCAGATCCACCAACTAGTTATCCACAGCTACACACGGACACAGCCGTTTCCAGGTTATCAACAGATACACAGGAGCAAACGATGATACTTAAAAAAATGAGTATTCTGCGGAGAGTGAAGCATTTAGAATTTCATGGAAATGTTGAGGTGAGGATACCAAGTGGTAAAAAGAGGTCGAAGAAAAGAATCTTAAATAAATACAAAACATTTTTATCAAGAAATATCATATGCAAATGTATAGCTTCCAATATACTTCTTGATCAAACCTCTCAACAAATGTATAGCTTCCATGATAGACCTGCCTCAAATGAATCAGTACTGCTTTTAGAAATATTGGTATCATGTCATAACCCATGATCAAGAAAAGCTTCTTTAGAAAGCAGAAGAAAGCCATCTCAAACAAAGCCTTATTCTCTCCCATAATTTTAATACGACGCATTAACTTAATTCCTCTATAATTCACATACTCTTGTGCAACACCTTTATTCTTAAAATTAAGAATGAGCGCACTTTTTCTACACTCATCTGACATCTTTTGACATCATAATAATATTTAAAAACATAGTAAGCACAAAAAATTTCATTTCCTTGATCTCCTAAGCATCCAAATCTCTAGTGCAATATCATTAGGTCACATTATTTTTCCACACTTCATTTTCCTACACTTCATTTTCCTGAAAGATTTTCCAACTTAGATTTTATTAATTCGAACATTAAAATAAAAATCTTTAAAAATTTGATCAAAAATGATATTTAAACATTATAACATATTTTTAGAGATTTACATACATAGCATTCAAAGCGATCTAATTTTCATATCAATCACCAAACCTCACTACGTTCATAACAATCTTTTTTTTCTCAATTGAGAACTTGAACACAAACAAAAATGCCATGTCTATGAGATGTAGCATCATAATAAACTGCAAAACCCAACAGTCATAACGAACAACAAGAGGTCATAGAGGCAATGACTCAGATCTTCTTTCCATAAGGAAGATCCATTTATTTATTCCTCACACCAACACACAGACTCAGCGGTTGCCCCACAATACGCATGGGCCTTCCAAGCTGCTCTGTGCCATTGCAAGAGAAAAGAAAAGTAGCATGACGAAGCAATCCCACCCTTATATAGTGGAGGGGAAAGATCTTCGTGAATTTCCAGACTTCCCCATCATTAAAATCAACCAATGAAGGTATTGTTTGGATTCAAGTAGGATTTAGTAAAACCTCTAAATCATAATTTTACTAAATCATGCTTAAATCCTGAATTTTTTTTGACAAGAAAGATGTCAAATCATGTTTAATCAAGTGAAATCGTTTGATGATACAACTCAGGATTTAAGTCAAATAATTCACAGAAAACGCTAATCTAACTCGTAAATCATGATACAGTATACCGACTTCCCATACTTCATGTCTCCTAAACCTTGTAAATCCACCAACGTCTCAGAATCACCATCTTAAAGAATCATGCTCCACCATAGGGTGAGCAACATCTCCCGTGATGGATTTCATCATTGCCCAATCCAAACATTGAGAGAGGATTTTGGAATTCATAAAATTTGTATGGAAATTTATTACTCACATTAGAATTTAATGGAAATGTTGAGGTGAGAATACCAAGTGGCAGAAAGAGGACAAAGAAAAGCATCTTAAATCCTCCTTGCCCTCAATATACTTCTCTATCAAACCTCTCAACAAATGTATAGCTTCCACACTAGACCTACCAGACATGAATCCAAACTGCTTTGAAAAAATATTGGCAGCATGTCATAACCCATGCTCAAGAAAGCTGCTATAAGAACCAGTAAGAAAATCATCTCAACCAAAGCCTTACTCTCTCCCATAATTTTAATGTGACACATTAGCTTAATTCATTAATAATTCGCATACTCTTATGCATCACCTTTATTTTTAAAATTAAGAAACAATGCACTTTTTATGCACTCATCTGACATCTTTTTAGTCATCAAAATAATATTAAAAAGCTTCTCTCAAAAAATTACTTGATCTCCTAGGCATTTCCACATCTCTATTAGAATATCATTATGTCACATTGCTTTTCCACACTTCATTTTTCTTGAAAGCCTCTCAAAATTTGAGTATATTTTGAGGCAAATTTTAAGAAGGGCAAAATAGGTTTTAAATAAGACATTACTCAGAGATTTCATCCTCATTTTGCAAGGTCTTAATGATCTAGAGTTCTGGTTTCTCATAGGTGCAAACCCCTATAGTTAATTACCCCTCCCGATAACTAGAGAGAACTTTCAATTAAGGCTAGTCGTCAAATAGATGCATAATATCAAATAGATACGTACTAGCAGCAAGATTTGTACTTAAATAATTTTTATTTAAAATTAGAAATTCACACTCTTGCACTTAAAACGGATAGTAGTATAACGATGATGTGCTCCATCAAGATCCCATTGTTCCATCATCCGGGGCTATCGTGGTCCCTGTTCTACTTAGTCAGAGAAGGCAGTCAACCCAACTTGACAAAAGGATCCTTGTAGGCAGCCATAGGTTGTTTCTTCCAAAGGTACCTTATAGACATAGGTTGAATATTTGTCTACAGGACAAATTTGAATACACCTTTGATAACAAAGAACTGTGCCTTACCAATTATATGCTTTTGATTCATTTCTCAATAATTTGAATTCATTGGAGTACATACATGCTCTAACCATGATTGTAATATAATGATATTATTCGACTGTAAAATCTCCAAGTCAAACGGTCCCAGTCATTACCATTTAAAAGAGACAGGAGCATCAATAGGAACAAAAAATAAATCAACCAAAAAGTAATTTTATTAATATTGATTTTGATATTATAAGTCTTTTTAATCTGAAAACAACTTTTTAAATTTACCACAATGATTTTTGGTTATAAAAAGCAATTTCCCACCACAAAAATTTCAAATAAGCATAAAAAAGCTATCCCAACGACCATTAAGCCTAAAAATATTTTGTTGGAAAGTATTAGAAATGATATGTTTTATTATATTTAAATAAATATTATAATTCTTGTAGCCGACACAACATAATGGGTTATAGGCTTGATATTGTAGTTATTGTAATAAATTTAGAACAAGATAAAAAAAATACCGCCATGAAGAGCATTGAGAACAAATTTGGGGGTAATTGAAATAGTGAAGGTCTTCGATGCACAATCTCTGCTTCCGGAGCTAGGGGTTCCCTTGCCCATCAAATTTTTTTTCTTTTCAAAGCATTCTTTCTGAGAGATAAAAGAATAACATGTTGTGGCTCTTCTGCGAAGAAAAAGAGGTGGAGAGAAGTAAAAATAGAGTAAATTCCATCAACCCAAACAAATCAATTGGAGAACTAAGGGCTAAGAGAGTATGGTATAATTCAGAACATCATAGTACTCCAAGAAGAATCGCTCCACTTATCAGGTTAACTTAACTTGCTAAGCTTAACCCGCAAACATCAACATAGGAGGAAAATAAATAGAGATTCAAAGACAGAATTCATGTACCCAAATTATGTGCCCAACATCGATTATCAGTTTTGGACTTTAAGATAAAGGGGCAGATAATAAAAATAAAGTAAAACAATATTCTAAGATTAGATTGGGGCATTTAAAGAATATTTTTTAGAGAGAGATTTTAGATCTTAAGTTTTTATCTGTGCATGAGTATGCTAATATTATGTTGGGATAAAGTGGCTAATGATGCTAAGAATATTGCAAAATATGTGATTGGAGTATCAAAGGGAAAAGCTCCTAATAGTAAAAATAGTTAGTGGTGAAATCCATATTTAGTCTTGCATCACCATATTTAGTTCACATTGTTAGATTAGAGATTTATTATGAAGCTACTACTTGTTAGTGTTGTTTTCTTTTCGTATTTGTGAAAGTTACAAATCTCTTGATTCGTAATTTGGCCTAAGCGAAGATTTATTATGAAGCTACTACTTGTTACAACCTCTAAAGTGCTTTAGTTTTGTTCTACGTTTATTCTAATCACAAGTTGTGCAAAATCCAAAGGACTTTTAAGCATCTCATATTTAGTCCTGCATCACCATATATGTGAGATGTTGCATCATAGTAAACTGCTAAACCCAGCAGTCATAACGAACAACAAGAGGGCATAGAGGCAATGACTCAGATTAACCTTTCCATCATGAAGATACATTTATTTATTCCACAAATCAACGCATAGATACAGCGGTTGCCCCACAGTACACAAGGGCCTTCCAAGCTGCTCCGTGCCATTGCAAGAGAATAGCAAAGTAGCATCACGAAGCAATCTCACCCTTATATGGTGTGGGGCAACATCTTCGTGAATTCCCATAGGCTTCTCCAATCACTAAAATCAACCAACCAAGGTGTTGTTTGGATTCAAGTAGGATTTAGTAAATCCTTTTGTTGCGTCATGGAATATTCACAGCCATAGAGAAATAAGAAGTTTCACATATTTGCAGTCAATTACAAATGAGGCCTTTCCTTGGGGGAAGGCCTTGGTTTGATGTAGAAAATATACAGCATATATAGTGCATTATATGATGGGAATTGGAAGAATCAGTATTCACATGTTCGTTTAGTCGGCAAAATCATAATCGGCGAGTGACGGAGGTTAGAAGGACTGTAGTCGGCGGCGACAGTTGCAGAAAAGAACGATATTTGGGCGACGAAGATCAAGATTACTTTGGGAGTGGTTTGAAAAGACAGCCGATATTGATTCCCTTGATCGCAGACCATTTATTAGGTATATGAAAGTCTTTCTTAATGATATCAAAATTCAACAATCTTGGGCCCGTTGGATTAGTCTCGTCAAGCCGCTCGATTTGACTATAAACATGTCATCAAAAACATGGTCTAAACCTTCAAAAGACGGTTTGTCTTCGAAATGGACTCATTTGGGTTCAAATTGAGTCGAATTTGGTTTTTTTGGGTTTGTCTTTCCGACACATTCAATTCGACTATAAATTTGCTGAAATCAAAGTTAGGATGATCCCAAATTTAATTTCAAAAGTTTTAACTTGATTTTGCCTCGAGGTTCGTGCCCCATTATCATTAATTTTTTTAGGATATATAACCTCGAAATCCAAATTTTACTAAATCATGTGTTAAATCCTGAAAATTAAAAAAAATTTAGCAAGAAAGATGACACATCATGTTAATCGAGTAAAATTATTTGATGACGCAACTCAGGATGTATGATGCACCGACACTTCTCCTCAAAGAGGCGTGCAGTGTCCGACACCATGTCCGACATGACACTCGTCCGACACGTGTCGGACAATCCGAAAACGTGTCCGATTAAAAAATATTTAAAATAAATTGGACACGCGTGTCCGACACGCGTATCTTAATTATTTTATAATTTTTTTAAAATATAATTTCTTATATTTTGCGATATTTAAACTAAATTTCTTATTTCATATCAACAACACCAAATCAACGTCTGCATTTAATACCCATTCATTGAATATTTTCATTTTCATTTCTCTTTGGCAGTGAAGTTATTCTTATCTCCTCTCTTTTTGCACAATTATAAATCTTTCTCTTGTTAAACCAGAGTTGAAAGTAGTGATATTCAATGATGATAATATTTTCATTTTCATTTCTCTTTGGCAGTGAAGGTATTCTTATCTCCTAATAGTTGAAGCTTGAATGCTTGATGTTGTAGCAAGTGATTATTTGCTTATATTTTTGTGGTTGTACTAGATATTTTGTATTAAATATTTTATATTATAAACTAGACAAGTTATCATGTCATTCATTTATTATTGTTTGTCATTTTTAATATGATATTACATTAATATATATACACTATATAAAAAAATGTATTGTCGTGTCTGCGCCGTACCCGTATCCTATATTTTCAAAAAAAAAAGCTGTGTCCCATGTTCGAGTCCGTGTCCGTGCATCATAGCTCAGGATTTAAGTCAACTAATTCACTGAAAACGCTAATCTAACTTAGTAAATCATGATACAATATTGACTACCCATACTTCATGTCTCCTAAACCTTGTAAATCCACCAACTACCCAAATTTAATATATACAATATTAATTTATTTGGTTAATATTAATTACTAAACCTAAATCCACCAACTTCCTAAATTTAATAAATACAATATTAATTTATTTGGTTAGTATTAATTACTAAACCTAATTTATTTGTATCTTATTGGCACAATTTCTACTTCCGGAGCTAAAAAAAAGGAATAAATTCCTTCAACCTAAACAAATTCTTTGGAGAATTAAGTGGTAAGAGAGTACAGCATAATTCAGAACATCTTGGTACTCTTAGAAGACGGATAAGGATTC
>NW_021319889.1:650779-667444 GCF_001605985.2 Dendrobium catenatum | reverse complement strand
GTTCTTATGGGCTCATTTGTTTGCTTCAGAACATGTTCCATAGAAAAGTAAGTAAATGAAACGGGCTCAGATTCGCCTTTGTTCAATCATTTCGCAGGTCAGCCCTCTGCCAGCTAGTTCTCTGCCAATAACGCAAGGATGGAGCGGTTGCCCGTGCATGTACGGGCCATCCAAGCAACTACATCGTCAATGGATAAGAATATAGGATATTCCTGAAGCACCATAGAAATGAATCCTGCTCAACTTTAGGTGTGGTAAAGATCAGATTAAAATTTTTCATCATCATCGCCTATAGTGCAGAGAGAGAGAGAGATATTACGGAAGTAGCAAAATAGAATATTTCTTATTCAGGGTTGTCGTGGCTTTCGAAAGGAGAAACTCCAAGAAGTTGGATTAGGCATATTATTCTTCTGGAGTTTCATACTAGAAATTGAACCATTTTTTAGATTCATCCATGCCAACCTTACGTATCGAGAAGAGGATACCAAGTGGCAGAAAGAGCTAGTTGTAAACCATATAGTAAGGAACTTTTATTTGGTCTGGTGAACGTCCGTAGAGCTACGTTCGGCCGGCAAATACCATTACGTGAAGACAAAATACATTCATCCATGCCAACCTTACGTATCGAGAAGAGGATACAAGTGGCAGAAAGAGCTAGTTGTAAACCATATAGTAAGGAACTTTTATTTGGTCTGGTGAACGTCCGTAGAGCTACGTTCGGCCGGCAAATACCATTACGTGAAGACAAAATACCAAGTATTTTTTGGGATTACTAGGTATTGCTCGGTATTACTCGGTATTGATCTTCACAGAGCGGTATTCCTCGTTATTGCCAAAGAATACCTAGCAATACCGAAAAAATACCGAGCAAAAACCGAGTAACAGTCCTCAGAGGACGTAATAAAAGTTCTATAGTAAGCGAGGGATTATGGAGATAAAATGGATAAGGAAATCCAGAAAGAACTTCTAATCATTGAATTAGATGAGATGGGTACAATAAAGCTATTCTTCATCTAAAATGGATGGCACAAATCCATGAAAGCACATCCTTGAAACTGCTAAACCCAAAAATACTAACTAACAAAAGGAAGAAATTCACATCTCCTCCATCACGAAGATAATACATCTGTTTATTCTTCACATGGCACGCAGACGCAGTGGTTGCCTGCAGATGCAAGGGCCCTCCAAACTGCTCCGTGCAAATTAAAGAGGATAGCATAGAACCATAAGGCTTCGTTTGGGACGGCTTTCTCACTGCTTCTTAAAGTAGCTTTCTAGTACAAAAATTACACCACAACCCTCAATAGGGTGAAGGAAAATTGCATTCCATGATAAATGACCAATCATTCAAGTCTATTGTTCAAACTGATGGTCAAATAGATGAAGATATTATTAGTAGAATTTAAGAAATATGGTTAAAATAGAGAAATGCATCGGCACTATTGTGTCAAAGAAAAGTACTCCTCAAACTGAAGGAAAAATTCTATACAATGGTGATGAGACGTATAATGCTTTATGACACATAATCTTGGGCATTAAAAGAAAAACATAAAATTAAATTAAGTGTAGCGGAGATGAGAAAGCACACAGGATGAAAAAATTATTATGTGTGGACCTACACAGAGGCAAATCAGAGCGCACCACATCACACTTTTGCTACGTACCGCAGCTATGTACTAGATGACGTGGAACGCTTTGATTCGCCTCCGAACGATCATGAGTGGCTTTACACAAAGATACATTGTGAACTGAACATATTAGTGATAAAATATCTGCATTTCAATGACCTGAGTAGATTTATTAAATTGGGGAATTTACATACATGCCACTTTCTTTCATATGTTAAAAAAAGTAGAGGTAGACATATAAAGACTTGTTTACAAAGTAATAGAAATGATATTTTCTTCTAAGATTTAATGAAAAATTAACTTTAAACAAAACATATTGAATAAAAAAATTCAGGAAGCCCATCCAACGTAGCAGGAGTAACACTTGTATTTATTTAGTGAGGAGAAACACTTGCAGGAAAAATTCAGGTAGCTCTAATGAAAAGGGCTCACAATGAATATTTATTTCTTTAAAATTCAGACCCAAAACCTTTCACCCCCAAGGCCCAAAATGCCCCTGCTTAAAATTGCTGAAACCCTCGACGACATAGAACCGAAAGTCGCGACCGGTTCGACCAGCGGCATGTAAAACAGAAGACGAGTTCTTGAGAATTGTGGATCTAAGTTAAGGTTTCGTTTGGGACAGCTTTCTTACAGCTCCGTAAAACAGCTTTCAAGTAAAAAAATAATGAGAGAACAAACGTAAACCGGGGAAGGAATGAGATTTAAGATCCTCTAGGATTTAGATGATAAAAAAGCAAGGGCTCGTTTGTTTCCACGTTATTTCTCCTTTTTCCGTTTGAAACTGGAAAACGCAGTCATGGAAGATGTTTGGATGTGTAGCAGATTTTTTTGAAAACTCCGTTTTTGTATTGTTTTGAGAAGCATGTAAATCTCCTTTAAAATGATCACAGTTTATATTAATCCTTCTTAAATCATGGAAAATGCTGCTACCAAGCAACCCCTAAATCGATTAAATCCGATCTCCCCTGAATTTAAGAAACCTGCAATTCAAGTGAAAACCCAGCAAAAACTGCTTGGCAGGATTTGATTTAAATTTAGCATTAAACCTGCTCAAAACCTACCACTAAATAGCCTCTTATATCATGCCCTAATGCTGCAACCAAACAGCCCCTTAAACAAACAAGTTAGAGATATGATTTCTTTCTGGTAAAGCATTACTACAACACTCACGTATTCATGCAGAGCTCTGGAAAACCTATTTCAGAGAAGATCGGCAAAGAAATAAGGAGATGGGGGCTCAGATTCGCGTTGGTTCCATCCTCAAGCAGATCTACCCACCGGTTATCTTACGGTGACGCACAGACGCAGCGGTTTCCCTGAGATGAGCGGGCCATCCATGCTGCTCCGGCACCATCGCATTATCTAAAGCATCATTGGAAGAATTTCTAACCGGGGTTAAGATCGCTTTTCCTGTTTGATTTCATCGTCATCGCCCTCCTAGAGCTACCGTCCGGAGACCGAACAGAATAATTTCTCCAAAGAGAGAGATCGCGCGCGCATCTAAATAATCATCGGCGTTGGAGAAGCAAGAGAAAAAGACCAGCCGCTCCTGCCGCCTCATACTTAAACTAATGAGTTAGGGTTTTTCATCTGTAATGCTATCTATTTATAAACACAGCTGGAGCGCTCAAGGACATCTGTTTGTGGCTTATCAGTCGTTGGATCTTATCCGACGGCTAAGAAAAACAAAAGAAAGTCGGTCGGACTTATTGATTTTTGCTTGGGGAAAAAGTTCAAGAACCAAAAATAGGACCCAAAATTACAAAAATATACTTAAAATCATAGATAATGTCAAAGTGCCTCCTTCTTGTTAGGTGTGTAAGTGAGCCTAACTAGCTCGTAAATTAGCTCGAATAATTTTTAAGTTTTTTAAAAATTAAATAATTAACACAACTCTCCTTGGCCTATTGGTTGAGAGCTTAGGCTTCCAACTAAGAGGTCCAAGATTCGAGTCTATGTGTATGCATTGTGTGTGTGAGTTTGTCCTAAATGTCCCAAAAAAAAATTAAATAATTAATATTTTCATTAAATTTAAATCTTAAAAAATAAATGGGTGAAGCAAAAAAAAAGGGTTAAATGTTTTGCAATGTTGAAGCTTTTATAAAAAAAAGGCTTAAAAATAAATAAAAAACTCGATTTAAAAAAGGATTTCATAATAAATGCTGGAGTTTTAATTATTATTAAAATAGAAAAAATTTCAAAAAAAAGAATCATATAAAATTTAAACGATGCATTTCCAAAGCAACAACATTAGTTATAGTACAGAAAGATGTAGCTTCTTTTTCTCCTAAATTAAAACCGGATGGGAAAAAAAACCATGTGGGAACACAAAAATCGGTCAGGAAACCATGACTAAAATTGAAAATCTGGCCGGAAGTTGAAAACAGGCCAAAAGTGAGCGGCTAAACGAGCCAGCTGGAGCTCGTTTTCAATGGGACGAGTTTGCTTTCGAACTAACAAGTTGAGCCCGATAATGCTAAAACTCAACTTGACTCGGCTCGACTCGTTGCTAAAACAATCATCTATGAGGAGAAAAACAAAATTTATGACTGCACTGTCCAAGGTGAAAATTTTTTAATAAACCAAAAAAAATTCATCATCTTCAGGTGATACAGTCAAAAAATTACACTAAGAATACTCCATAGCTATCATCACAGACTTGCAAAAAAATTCCTAAAATTGCCAATGGAATTAAAACCAAAATCACTATTAGAATTCAAACTTTATTAAGAACATTTCCTTTTACCAGACTAAATTCTGAATGCAAATAAGATATGTGAGGCAAATAAAATATGTGGGAATATTTTGTGATGCCTCAGAATCAAATTTGAAAAAATTATCTATTTTATCTTCTTAATTAATCAACCAGAACTTCTATAAATAATCAAACTAAAAAACATATATCTAGTGAAAGTAACTAACAATTGCATATATGAATAAAATTGACGGATGTAGAAGTCCCGAACAACCTTCTCTCTCTTCTCTCTTTTTTCTTCGACAAGATACAATGCTGAAATTCAGATTATTACATGATTTTCATTTGACATCTATAATCATCAAAAACTATTCAACAAATGCAACAAATGCAACACTACACGTTGGAAGTTCCTCGGCAAAGTACTCAATTCAGAACTATAAGAACAGAAAGCAATATTTGATAGAAGATAAATGCTATGATCTAAAGTCATTACAATAAAAAAAAATAGAGAAAGAAAGATAAATAGAACAGATAGCACAAAAGTTCAATGTACATAATTTAGTTAATGCCATCTTCCTCATCTTCAAAACTCAAACTAAGAGTCTGCAACTTGAAGCCTGCACTTTGTATAATCTCGACCAAATTTGAGGCAACGCCTGTAGCTTGTACTGTTGTCTGTTGTGTCAACTACATAAGCAAAATAACTGGTGTGAAACCAACAAGAATTAAAAGGAATCAATAAAAGTTTGTGGAGCTTGCTTACTCTAGGTTAATGAGCCATAAGGCATGATTATAAGAATTCTCAATTATTAATTTTGTCGTGGTATGCAGTTACAAAAATTAGGAGATTAGAACAAGTTAAGGAAATTCAAAAAATATCATAATAACACTAGATATTACGGAATAAAATCCAAACCTTAATATTTAGAAATTTCACCTAGAATTACCATTCTCACTCACACTCAATATAAGGCTTTAGCAGAGAGAGGCTTTCAGCACACTAAACAATGCCACTAAGACGGTAGCAACACCAATGGCTTTGATCCAAGGAAGGTAGTCGGCAATGGAGGAGTGGATCGTCCGATGAGAAGCCAAGGTACTTTGGGTTGTAGATCTTCAATCGTCTCAGCGAGGCAGAAGAGGATACGGTTGACGTAAATCTCCGCGGAGTCTCCGTACTCCCAATCCGGATCGTAGAAAGGAGAAAGTAGAATATCGATTTCTCCTTGTGTGTTGTAGGCAAAACCGTGGTCGATCTCAGGATCGGCTATACACCAATGATGAGGAGGGAGGAGCTTGAATTCTTCTTTTGGCTTCCAAAGACATAAGAGGAGTAGGGTTTCCAAGGGGGAAGGAGACAAGTGGGAAGGGCGGCCAAGGGAGAGAGAAGAGGGGGACGGTTTGGATGAAGGCGACTTGGGTTAGGTAAGAGAAAGGAAGGGAAAGTTTTAACCAAATCTGAAATTAATTTCAAATTCTAAGTAGATTTGGAGGGACTTAATTTGAAATTTGAATTCAAATTATAATGTGATTGGGAGCCTCAATAGGAAGCAACGGGGAAAGCCCATTAGGGGGATGGGGGTGCCATTATGAGAGGTTGGGTGATTTGGGAATAGTTATAAGAGCTTCCGAATTGATCTTTCTAATTTAGGAAGAGAATAAATCACTCCAATTAAATTTTAAATTGAGATTAGATTCAAGACTTCCCTAATATAGCTTTGCAATTTAGGAAACTATTTGAAATTCAAATTTTGAATTTCAAATTGTTGAAATTAATTTCCCAAATCATTTAGGCTATTTTAGGTACGCAGTAACGATGATTTAATTCATCATTCAAGGAGAGAGGGACATGTGGCCCACGGTGGAGCTTGGGGGGTTTGGTAGGGAATTAGTGGTTGAGTCAAGGTGGGGGTACAGGTGGTGGGGGAGAGAAGGCCAAGGGAGGCCGGCGGGTCTTGTGGTGGTGGTCGGGTAGGAGAAAAATGAGGGTGTCGTGGAAGAGGGAGCAAGCCGGCGGTGTGGGGGAGAGAGGGGAGAGGTCGGAGGAGACAAAAGTGGAGCCGCGAGCCTTTGACCCTTCCAAATGCTGACGGGTATTGCGATTGTCCACACCTAGGGCCTTCCTTCTTCTCTCAAAAACTCAACATTCAGGGGAAAAAGAAAAACTCATAATTTTATTCAATCAATCATCATCCAAATACATAAGAAGGGGCTATATATATAGGCCTCGAAATGAAAAAATAAAATAGACTGGAATGCCCCTTGGGCTACAATAGCATAGGGGTAAAATCGAAAAAATTGAAAATATAAATAAATAATACATAAAGTGCATCAAAAGTAAAGGCTCTACATCATTGTCATCGATCTCCGATGTTTCCTCTGATAAACGCATCATAATCTCTTGTTGATGTCCCCATCAATAACATATCAGAAAAATAAGTTTTTGTTTGTATCTAATAATACATTATAAGAGTTCAATTGATATGATGTTTAAACTAAAGCTGTGAGGTGCACACATTTAAATCATGATCAACAACATAACCCATCATTAAAAAACTCAATAAAAAAATCATCACCACCGACTATAAAACGTGCTTTACAACTAAATCTATGCATGCCTATCCACCCTCCACAACTCTAACTTTCTAAAATTATAATTAAGTTCCATATTATAGTTGTTCAACATACTCTTCCTTTAGATAAATTAATGAAATTCTACTTATGACCCACTGGCATTAACTAAAACGGCTATGACTCAACACTTGCCTTTAGTATAAATAGCAAGAAACGGCTATGATTCAACACTTCTCTTTCTTAAAAACAAAAGCAAAAGCTTTACATTCATGACGTTCATGTCCGTTGGTTATATTTTTGCATCATATATATTATCATAACTTATCATATTTTCACCATGGATCCATACCATCATATATATGATCATTATACATCATGACAATGATTATCGTCATGCAACAAGGCCCTCAGGAAATTCTTATATTGCTAACCAACCAAGAACCTTAGGTTACTCATTATAATATCAAATTTTCATAAAAACTAGAATAGCATAAGCTAAATTGAAATACTTAGCTATATCATGTTTGCAGATCATTAATAGATGCTATATTGTACGCTTTGGAAATGATAATAAATACAAGCTCCTATCACCTTACCAAAAGAAAAAGTTAATTCTTAATTAATAACTTCACACAAAATAAACAATGTTTTTGAATAATATGAGATGTTCCTCATCTCATATTCTACGGGTAATCATCATAATACATAAGCAAACCATTAGAATTTTGAGTCGATATTTATCAAATGAATTAGGACCAACATTACGAAAGATGAAATTATGTAATTCTCAAGCCCTACATGAAGCTATAAGTATTAAGAAAGCCCTTATGATTGCGCCTATTAAGTCCAATGTCCCTTTTCCCATTGCTTTAAGGTAAATTTTTTTGCATCCATTCCTCAGTATATTAGTCTCTTGTTGCTCCCATTGCCTAAACCAACATTAGCATGAACTAAATTTTTTCTTAACCGGTTGAAGATGATGATCATCTCTGTGTAAGGAAGACTTGAGGTTTAGAGAATTAGATGATAATTATGGGGCACTAAAGGGACACTTATGAGCTCACAATGTGATTCATTCCATACTCACTCTACTAAAGCATCAAAAAATGCAAATCGAGTAGCATAAAGTTTCAAAGGCAGATTAGGATAAGGTCTCAAAGATATCCCCCAGTAATTGGTGAAGTCAAAAAATATTTATTTATTTATTTTTGGGGATCGATTTCTGATGGATGCAAGCCCTTATAATTAATTGCATCCAAAATTGATGTCTACAAAAAATCTTGATTAGAGATATCATCGCATTTTGTTAGCTTTATATTAGGGGAATGATAAAGATGGATGATCAACCCAATCAAGATCTCATAGTCTCGTTACTCCAGAACTTAGTGGATGAATTCTACCAATAACATAAGGTTGGAAAACACATCATCGAGGGAGTCTAATTAATAGGGTCACTTCCAACAAAATATCCAGAGTATACTCAGATTTCATTGGTTTATATCAGATTTGATTTGTTTATATAAGTGAATTTGCATCTCTATACTTGCTTAAGATGACCCTGGGTTTGAAGTCTATGTATTTATTACAAACACAACCCAAATATTTTAGGATTTGGTAAAATTGGGGCATAAAAGAGAGAAAGGGGAGGCAAAAATCTTCATGATCCTTCTTTCTAAATTTCACCTGAGCTCATTTGGAAAGGCAGTGGTTTCATGTTGATTAAAATTCTTGTTGAATGCTCCTTACTTGATAAAGAAGACAAATAGCAAAATCTTTTATTTATTATTATTTTATAACAATACAAAAAAATATTTCTTTCTATATTTGGATGATGGTGATGAATATTTGATAATTTCCACCTCTAAAGTCCATAAAATTTGAAATTCTTATATTTGGTATAAACTCGGCTTATAAATTTTGGGAATTAAAGATTTATTTATGAAATGATCATTCAAGTTAAGAGTACTGGGAGTTTTAGGATGGTGAATTTAAGTGGCTTTAGGTTAATTTGAGAACTTATTTACTCAATTTCAGAAAATGCATATGGGAAATTTGGGATTAATATTGGTTTTGTTTAAAAGTAAAGTTTAATCATGTGAGGTTTTGCGCCAACTTGATTTAAAGTTGTATTTGTATTTTGAAAGTATGATTGAGTGAGTTTTGTTAACTCAAACACGAGATTGGGGTATGCAGGTTGGAAATGCCAAATGACAAAACTTACAACTTATAATTCGTAGGTAGACCCACAATATGGATTTTACAACCTCGCCTAAACCTAAGGTGGCCCAAGGTTGTGCCTTAATTGTTCGGTTTGAATTGAATTAATTCTTAACTTACTTTTGATAGATGTTGGAGACCTAAAATCCTAATTTTACATTCAATTCTTAACTTAATTTTGATAGATGGTGGAGACCTAAAATCCTAATTTTAGGAGACACAAATGTAGGTCTAATATTTATGTAAATAGAAAAACCTACAAAAAGGTCTTATGACTATACCCTTTAGGCTAGGCGGCCTAAGATTGTGAGTTTTTTTTTTTTAATTTGGATTAAAGTCGATGTCACTTCTTGATTTAAATTGGCCAGAAGATTTGGATTAATAACCGTAGCTTAAGGAAAAACACACATTGCCACCCAGTAACACTAACATATTAAACCAACCAAATATGATTTCCTAATATAATTCACTCCTTTTTTTTTTAATTAGATAACTCCATATTTATGAACATTAAAATACATATCATTACATAGGTTCATAGAGGAAAAACGTGGGGTCATAATCTCCATGATTGAATTGCATAAAATTGGTAACTTGCTTAGGGGTTGTTTGGATGGAAGAAAAGTAAAAACAATGCATAATAAGGGCTTTGCTTTTTAACTTTTTGGTGTTTGATTGGCCACCGAAGTAAAGTAAATCAATTTTGCGGTGTATTCAAAACTCCGACGTTAGATCATTTTTGGTGTAAAGTAAACCCGATCAAATCGAGCGAGAAAGTAATTCACAGGCAGCAGCTTCTTTGTCTCCTTCGTTCCTACACAACATCACTTCTTAGGAGGCGTCCAAGGTTTGATTTTTATCTTATTTATTTCTTCGTTGCCGTTCGACTTTGCTGCTTGCATGCGGAGTTGATAATCCATTGCCATTCGACTTCGTTGCTTGAGTGTGGAGTCGATTCTCCGTTGTCATTTGACTTCGTTTCTTGTGTGCGGAATCGAGCGAAAAAGGAATTTTGTTGTCGTTTGACTTAGCTTAAAATAGATAAAGCCGGTCGTCGCTATAGACAACGTGAATAATCTTTGCTCGGGAGCCTCATCACCACCCTTCACCTCCGAGATTGTCACCGTGAATTTCGCTTCTCGATCTCCACTGGACGATTCTTCAAATCCACCCATTGCCTATGAGACGACTTGGATGATATGCTACTTTTCTCTGAGGTATGTCTTTCAACTTCTAAGCAACATAATGTATGCCCCGTGGAGAACTTGGAGCTGCGGGATGGCCAGTCCACCGCTTGTGGGAACCTAGAGTCACAAGGTGTCTTCTGTGTTTGGGAATAGGCACACTAGGTGCTCGATTAAATGTCTCATCCGAATGGGCCTTTGATTTTACTTTACGCTGCATACATCTAAATAAACAGAAAAATAGTTTCCCTGCATTCACTTTACAGACAACCAAACAGCCTCATGCGTTGACTTTACACTACATTTATTTTACACTGCATTTACTTTACTCTACATTCACTTTGCAGCCAACCAAACAACCCCTTAATTGAATATATCCATTGTTGTAAAGCACCCAAAACTTATATTTCTTATATATGGTTCCATACAAGAAAGAGAGAAAGGGGAGGCAAAAATCTTCATGATCCTTCTTTCTAAATTTCACCCGAGCTTATTTGGAAAGTCAGTGGTTTCATGTTGATTAAAATTCTTGTTGAATGCTCCTTACTTGATAAAGAAGACAAATAGCAAAATCTTTTCTTTATTATTATTTTATAACAATACAAAAAAATATGTCTTTCTATATTTGGATGATGGTGATGAATATTTGATAATTTCCACCTCTGACAATAATGATAATGCCAATTAACGTCCTTTAATATGTTGATGATGATGATTGTAAAATGCAATACTTTTCATAATTGTATGTTAATAATTATAGCTTCATTTTCATACATAAATGAAACAAGATTTCTTTCTATAGTCAAATTATGATAACTGATTTTTAAAAATTTGAATGATGTTCATAATATAAATCATTCTTCTATCAAAATAAAGGTGATAATGATTTTCAAATCAGTAGAGTTACTATAAAGGGACAAGTTCTAAAATTTGCACGAAAATAGCCATTCTTGTTCTACAACAATAGTTAAGATCAATGTTCTTTGTACTAACTCAATTTCTCACATGCAACAAGTATAATGATAATGATCATGATGACAATAATGAAAATGATCTGATGTTGGAAACGAGAAGTAAACTTGGATCCAATGGCAATCTTAGAACACAAGAAATATACAGCAAACAAACAGCATGTCTTTTACTACATTAAGGTATTACATACCAAAGTGGTTGACGCTAGCTATTTGTAAAAATTTGTGAAGAATGGGCTTGTGTAAGAATGAATGAAATTGAGGATTCAAAAAGCAGGCCACAAATAGCTAGATTTTTTTTTTTTTGGCCAATGATAATGAAGAAAAGGGTTTGATGCAAGAAAGACAACAAATGAAGTTGGACCCAATAGAAATCCCAAAATACAATTAATATCATCTCATCTAATATATTGAGGCATTATCTACCATAAAGTTGATCATTTTAAATTTAAAAAAGAAAACATATAATACATAAATCCTGAACCTGAACAAGTAAAACCATACAAATTTCCATAAGTTGATATTAAAAAATTAAGCAATAGTGAGTAGAATTAACACATGACTGAAGCATCACTGACAAAGGAAAAAAAAAAAGACTCAACTGAATTTTACCTCAACGCTTGCAATTCCCTCTAGGTTTTGCACCTTCAAATCACCGACACCTTCCTTCCCCTAAAATAACAATAACAAAGTACATCATCTTAGACTTGTTCTCCAAAAAAAAAAAAACACAAGCATCAATTTTGAAAGGTTTCTCCTCAGATATAAATTAAAAACCTCTAAAGCATTGGAGAGTTTTGATATTGCCGTGTCGTCCATAGTTCCCTCAGCCTTTGCAGAACCAGCATACAAAATAAAAAATCATAGAACCCAAATATACGATCAAAAAAAAGAAAATCACACATATATAATAATTTGGGAGCGAGGTTAGAAACAGTGCCTTGAAGAACATTGTTAGCAAATCCGAGGGCGAAACTGGAACAGTAACAGCTTGCTCCGCGGAGGGCGTCCGCTCCACTTTCGGCGTAGGCTCTGCTTCCGAAGCTAGTGTTTCCTCCTCCGCTACTGCCCTAACTATTCTTTTCAAAGCAGTCTTCTTCTGTAGAGACCGATAACGGTAACCCACTGACGCTCTTCTAACGCAACAGGAGGAAGGGTGGAGCGGAGCGGAGGGACATCCATGAGGTCGTAGGGAGAGAGAAGAGGAGAACATGGAGATGATCGCCATTGCAATAGCTTTGGCCTTTGGTACCGTGAATAAGGCGAGCTTGCGATTTTGGTGAGAATGGAGATAACGGGAGCATTTTTTTCTTTTTTTCTTTTATTATTTTTTGGCTTTAGATTTTTTTTTTTTTAATAAATTATAAATCTGCTACAAATTTTATCTATTTAAATTTATATATTTATTTATATAATAATTTTATATCTAATTCATATCAAATATATATCTTATTTTAAATAAATTAATATTAATAGTATTTTTATATGGTTTAGAAAATTTAATATTACATAAATAAATATAAAAGTTTAATATATGTAAATATAGAACAGTTTTGTTGTATATATAAATTTCCGAACAAATAAATAAAATAAAACTAAAAGCTTGGAGAAATTCGCTCTATACTCAAAGAGGGTTGAAATACATAATATTTATAATAGCAATTAACACTTACATTTTATTTATCTTAAATGACATTAAATAGAGAATATTCATTTTGTTTGAATGAGCCTACTAATGATCCATCGAGTTGATTCAAGACTAGTTTTGCTATGTGCCAAAACATTGAAGACGGTGGAGAGAGAGATGTTAATGTCTTAGCTTAATATGAAAATCTAACACATATAGATAAAAGAGTTGCAAAAAAAAAAAACCAAAGTAAAAAATCTTATGCGCTCTGTCAGACAACCGACATTAATTTCCTCGATCATAAACTATTATTTTTACTATTTAATTACTTTAATGATGTTATAATTAGATGATTTTAAGCTTGTTATATTCATTTCATTGAGATGTTTGGTTTGGTTATAAGCATGCAAATTTTGAAAATCTTCTGGTGCTCTAATTAGTGCATTGAAGTTTCCTATCACACTTCAAATGCTTGGCGTGAAAATATTCGTATTCGTATCGGACGACTTTTTTTTATCATTGAGTTCATTTGTCAAAACATCCGATTCAATTACAAAATTGTTGAAATAAGAGTTATAAATAATCCTAAATCTAAATTTGAAAATTTTTAATTCAAATATGCAGTGATATTCATATCCAATCAAGTTCATTTTTGATAACGAATAGGGCTTAACCTTTCATTCATTAATTCATGGAACTTACTGAGTAATGTCTTGGCAAAGCTTGAGATTGAGGCTTTGTTTGGGAATACTTTCTTATTGTTTTATAAAACAATTTTCTAATGTAAAATATTTTTTAAAAGCGGTAAAAATGCAATGGATTCATGTAACCGACCCCACGTAGTAGGATAAAGGCTTGATGTTGTTTTAGTAAAAATGCAGTGGTAAAAAACTATCCCAACCGAAACCTAAATCAGGAGAGATTATTAGGTGCGGAGTGCGTACGGGGAGAACCGTCCGCACAAGCATTGGGTACATAGCGGTACCCGCACTCGGTACCGCTGGGTACTGCTGGGTACCGCTGGGTACTACTGGATACCCTGAGTACTGCTGGGTACCGTTAGGTACCCAGTGCTTATGCGGACGGTGCGCACTCCGCGCCTAATCATTTTTCCTAAATGAGATGCATCTTTGGTTGTTCATTGACACACGCAAAAACAACACCAGTTCCATGGTCCTGAGTCATTTCTTCTTCGTCTCAGATCCCTGCATGAGACCAGATGAGCTACAAGGAGAATGCTTAAATACAGCTTGAGAAAATCTTGGTGTAAATCTAAGAAGAAATGAACATTACTTGGCTCTCTCTGCTGCTCTTTGTTCAAAGATGTAAGATGCTGAGATAACAAGGTTTAGTTCGCTAATAACTGCTTATTCTGAATATTTCGAGTGCTATTTCATCCAAAATAGAAATTTTAGGCAGAGCAGAACACAATGATATCCTGACAGAAAGGGGCAACATGATCTCTTGGCTGCAATAAAAATGTGACAAAAAAGCATTACAGGCGAAGACCTCTGGATATTAAAATGGATTATTTCATTTCATATCATATCAGAATAACAATTTCTACACCAAGAAGTAATTACGAGTTCAATTATACAGGAACCGTGGACAGTATGACCATTCAACTTCTGACCACACAGCTTGCAAATGTGTAAAAGAAATTGCATGATTACATATGATGATGTTATTCAGGTTTGAGATGTGATGGTTGTGTTTCTCTCAATTTGGCGTTGCCTTGCTCGCTCCATCTTCCTTTTCCTCCATTCCTCGAGAGCTGTTCAATGAAAAGATTTATAATGTTTAAGCAATTAGGAGAGTATCGTTAAAAAATTGAAAGTACAAAGATTACTGCCACTTTTTCTATGCACGAAGAAAACCTCAGTAGTTATAAAGATTTTTGTTCTATTAATTCGAAAATAAAAAAGTTACTTGGTGAGTTGGGATGGATGTGTTAGACCGGTCCATATCCAGCCCGTCCACACGGGACCGGCCCAGATGCAACTGAGACCGAAATTCTCCGCTTCCTGCGTTGCCGATCAAGCCGCCAGGTTTCAAGGAGCTTTTTGGGAAAGAATTTTGAGGGATTTGTGAGGGAAATTTGAATGTAGGGACTGTTTAGAGATTTATTTTCATTTGCATGCATTAAATAGTTTGTTTTCCTGGGTTACGACATCTTGAATTTGGCTGAAATTTGAGATCTCTTATATTTAGGTTTTCTTTTGGGCTCTAGCGGCGTCTAGAGATTTGAGAGAGAAAGATCCTCCACTAGAATGGAGGATCAATTGTATCTGCTGTTTTTCTTCTACTACTATTGAATTTCAAGTGTTTTCACTCAGATTTTTCACTCTTTTTGCTGTTTTTCTTGAGTTCTTCTGGTCTGTTATTGCTGTTTTTCTCTGGAAACAACAGTTTTCACTGTTGTGGTGGAGTGTTTCCTATCAGGATGCAAGAGATTACAAAAAGATTAAACAACTCCTGAATGATTTAACAACCACTCCCTAGTCGGTAACGGATTTTCTATGTGCGGCAGGATTATCTGATTATGGATGTGCTTTGGTGTGGAAGCTTTAAGGTTGCCCAAAGTTTGACGACTGGGAATAAGGGAACCAAAGAGCAGGATTAACAAATGATGATTTCATTCTCAGACTCGAAATGAGTGAAAAAAACCATAATTTTCTAAAAACATATTTTCAATTTAGGACTCATTTGGTTAATTAAAGTTTGAAAACGTGTTTGAAGAATGAAATTTCTCAAATTTATTATTTGGTTGAAATTAGTTGGAAACTAACATTGATTTAAAGTATAAACTCCCTCAAAACTCCCATTAGTGAGATTAATTTTCAAACCCAAAAATAAGTGAAAACGAATTCACCTTTTCTTGAAGCAATTTCTCTAATTGTAAGCAACCAAATAAGCCCTTCCACGCAACCAAATGAACCCTAAGCGACAACAGACTGGGTTAAGCTTTCGTTTAGAAAAAACCTGCACTTCTGTTATACAAAACCGCTGTTCATACCAATCATACAAACAAGTTGGAAAATGAATTATGGGTGGGCTTACTTAAAGCCTTAGTTACATCGATCCTCATACCAAAAAATTTCTTAAAGAATAAGTGCCTTCTTATCTTGCACAATTGATTCTAAAGCGGCATCCAAACACAGACACTAAAATGGTTGCAAGCTTCAACATCTCACGTCATTTTGTATGATCCTAGACACGTGAGGTTACCAACCGAGGCAAAGATGACAGGACGAAACGAAACTCCCTCAAGAGAACCATTACTTATCAGGCATATTCTCAGAAGCACTCCCTGGTAGAACAACCATTTCTCCTATAAACAAACTGCTTATCATATACCCAGTTATATAAAGACTGAGACTTCGTTTGGGATGGCTTTCTTACTGTTTCTTAAAGCAGCTTTCGAGTACAAAAATTAACAAAGCTGCTTTAAGAAACAGTAAAAAAGCCGTCCCAAAATTATGCAGTATAAGTAGGGTATTAAAGCCATATCCACCATAGAAGCTTTGTATCCCATTGAACAAGTCTTATATGACAGTATGTTCTATAGAATAGTTGTTGCTTCACGTAAATATACATATATGTTATCATATATCTCATATTCTACTATATTTATCCTTTAACCCTTCAGTTATAAGTTTGAGACAATGAGCAGTACTACGCAGAGCGAAGTGGTTGAGTTTGAGCAATGACAGGAACAAAGGTAATCACACATTAAGAATGGGAAGCAAAAAAGGTAAATTGG